>NC_053024.1:374231057-374531057 GCF_003073215.2 Triticum urartu
CGACAAGTTTTTTACCTTCCATACCAGCTGTTTCGTCTTTGGCCTTCTGCAAGTTCTGCTTGGCCAACTCCAAGTCAAGGTTGAGCTGTCTCTGCTTCTCCTAGAATTCAACAAATTTGGAGATGAGCTCACAGGATTTCTGAAGTGAGTAAAAAGATACGTTAGTGGACAGAATCAAAGATTATCCGCTTCCGAGTGAAAAGAATTCTAAAGACTACTGCATAATCAAACATTCAACGGTAGTCTTGGGGACTACACCCAGTGGGTGCACTTAGCGTGCCCCCACTAGTCCAGGTTCCACTCGACATGGTCCGCCCAGACTGAGTGAAAAGAAAAAAAAGGAAAAATAAGAGGCAACAGTATTCTCAGACCCCAACCGACTGCCCACAGTCGATCGCGGTCTCGGGGACTACACCCAGTGGGTGCACTCAGCGTGCCCCCACTGGTTCAGGTTCCACTCGACATGGTCCGTCCAGACCAAGTGGAAGAACTAAAGAACAAGATATTTTTATCAATACCCCTGCCGAATCACACATTCGACGGCGGCCTCGGGGACTACACCTAGTGGGTGTACTCTGCATGCCCCCACTAGTCCAAAGTTACAATTGACATAACCTAGTCGACTCAACAGGAAAAACTACTCAGCATAAATTGAAACACCCAGTGGGTGTATAGATGCGAAGAACAAACTGACAAATGGATGCACAATGAAAAGTTTTCAAGTAGCATATCCTAACAGAACAAGCGTCAAGATAGGAGATCAGTCGGAAACCAACTAACTTGGACATTGGCTCGGAGGGCTGCACTAGCATCATAGGCAGCTTGGCTGGTCTCGTGCACGGTCTTCATCCGCTCCATCATCAGGCCTGCTTGGCGTATAGCTTCCTTAGCAGCGCTTGCCTGGTCCTCCGGAACATGATGGGTGATGAACAACGGAGACATGGGTCCAGTCGCGGCAGCTTGAGGATCCGAGGCGTGGTGTTGGACAAATGAAACAGGGACTTGTGCAGTCGATGATGAAGGGTGTTCACTCGACACTAGAACAACAAAAGTAATAGAAGCCCGATTCACGTATTCGGACTGCTGAATCATTGGTTCCGTCACTGGCGCCGACTAGGACGTCTTGCCAGCTGGTGCCTTCCTGCTCGATGTCCTACCCCTCCTTCCCATGGCTCTCTGTGGCACATCTTCGTCGCCATCTAGAAGTTCAATGACATTGGGTGGAGCTACAAAGCAATCAATTACAGGAGTTCAGTCAACTATCAAAATGGATGATAAAGTAAAGACAAAATGACAAAAGTTATACCCGCGTGGGAGGTGACTGCGTCTTCCATCTCCTCGTCATCATCATCTTGGTAAATAGAAGTCCTAGAGGCAGCGCTGCAAATTTCAGAATTCACTCGGTTAAAAGAGGAGAGTGAATCGACCAAAGATCGAGTCATGCTAAGAGGTCGAGCTCAATGATTACCTAGAAGCGATAGGGACGTCCACTTTAATCTTGGGCAAGGCCTTCCGGGGTTTTGAAGACAAGACTTTGAGTTGCTTCGGAGCTTTCTCAGTCGGCACAGGAGAAGTTGTCCGAGGCGCTTGGAGGTCTCTTCAGTTGGCGGAGTCGCTTTGCCACGGACACTTGCTGGGTCCTGCCTCTGTTTGGAGCGTCTTTCCGTGTGAGGAGGGGAGTCGACCTCTCACCACTGCTCAAGTCCTCGCTCTCCTCGTCTCCTCTTCCGTCAGAATGCCAGTCGCCATTGTCGCCCCTGCTCGCCTCTCCCTCCTCGTCCTATTCTTTGTTGGGCATCGAATACATCTCAGTGTAGATCTTCAAGACATGGGGTCGAGTGGATATCAATATGTTTCGGGAACAAATACATATCAGAGAAAAAGACACTCGGAAGAAAAAAATCAGACCTTGTTAGGTTCGGTGGTGTTGTCGAGTGGAGGAACCCTCCTAGACCCCCTGGGGTTGTCTTTGTTGAAAGTAATACCTTGCAGCCGCTGCGCCACCGTCCCCTCATCGACTTCCTCCGGGTGGATCCGGTTGCTGTCTTCAACACCCGAGTACAACCACATTAGATGATCAGGGCTTGGAGTGGCTGGATGCGTCGACTGAGAAACACTTCTAACAAGTCCATGCCAGTCACACCATCACGGACAAGTTGGACTACTCGCTCAACCAACATATTCACCTCCGCTTTCTCAGCTGGAGTCACTCTCAAGGGAGAAGGCTTCTCAACTCGTACTATGGAAAACGGGGGAAGGCCAGTCGACTGACCCGGGGTCAGTTGGTCCTTACAGTAGAACCAGGTCGACTGCCATCCCCTGACTGACTCAGGAAGAATCATAGCAGGGAAAGTGCTCTTATTTCTCATCTAGATCCCCAGACCTCCACACATCTGGATCACGTGTGTCCTCTCATCAATGGATTGGCCTTTTTTATAGACTGAGAACGGCAGGTGAAAATGTGTTTGAAGAGACCCTAGTGCGGTCGACATCCCAGAAAGTTCTCACACATGGACACGTATGCGGCAAGGTATGTGATGGTGTTGGGAGAAATATGATGAAGTTGGGCTCCAAAAATGTTCAAAAACCCCCGAAAGAAACGATGGGGAGGCCAAGAGAAACCGCGGTCGACGTGGGTCGCAAGAAGGACGCACTCACCCTCTTGCGGTCGCGGCTCAGTCTCGTCCTCCGGAAGCCGCCAAGAACCGTGAGGAATCAGCCCCCCCGTTAGCCAGATCCTCCATGTCTTCGCGCTGGATCGTCGACCAGATCCGGTCGCCCTGGATCCAGCCGGGTAGCAGGCCGGTTCTCGATGACGACCCTCCTTGGCTCGTATTCTTCCCCTTTGCCTTTGCCGTCGCCTTCTTTGCGCGCTCCAGAGCCGCCGTCCTGTCCTTCCCCATTGTGGCGGATTGAGCTTGCGCTGGGCGGCGGCACCGAGAGCAGAGGCAGATGTAGTGGAGAAGCAGAGGGAGAAGAAGGGAAATGGGGCGCACTGTGCAAAGACACCGACCTGGACGCCTTATATGGTCCTCTCCGTCGAGTGACTGACTTGTGGACCCAGGCAATCCTATCAAATCCCATAACAGTCGCGCGCTCGATATGTGGCAAAAAAGGTGGCGCGAGGATCGAGGCGCCCTGCCTAATCCGCCCCGTTTACTGCGGATCCCTCCGTCCCACGCGCTTCCCCAGATTTCGAATCCCGCAAGATCCAGGAATGGCAGCGTAGTCGATCACGCCGAAGATTTTATGCCATATCAGCATTCGAGGCTTATCAGCTAAAGTTCACTTGACAACCTTTGAATGGCTCAAGGCGACTGGAAATGCAGTTAGAATTTTTACATGGTTCATCAATCCAAGTGAAAAGCTTTCAAAGCATGAACATTGAGTCAGAACCATCTTCAACTCCATCTCCACTCGGACCCAGAATCATTCGGGGGCTAATGACGATGACATGTACCTAGGGTAGGGCAATAGACCTGATCTAAGCACCCTTCCCAAGGACACTGCCCTACAGTCGAAGACATTCAAAGGACATAAAATTCTACCGACTGGAATCACCTCAATATGCAACCCACTCGACCACGAGTTCCACTCGGGCAGATAAATCAAACAAGATCATAGCAAAAAAAGGCATGGCGATGACTCCCACCCCACCCCCACCCACGCCGATAGGCTCTCCGGCGATCTCCCTTTCTAGCCACTAAATTCCCAAACCAATCCACTCATCCTCTCCGGCGTCACCTCCTCTCTACGTGGATCACCATCTTCGATGGATCAAGGTTCTGGTTCTACCCTTGGCTTGGACTTCTCCAAGGGGCTGGTTTTTGCAAATGAGATCTATAGATCTTGTGGCGTCTCGGTTCATCCTTCGGAGGGCATGGAACCCTTCATCATGGTGGTATCGTTCAGTAGGCATGATTTCCGCCTTTCAGAGGATTCGGTGGCTGCAGCACTTGAGGCCGCTATTGGTGGATCGTCCATTGAGTTCATGGTTTCCATTATACGTGACAAGGTATTCTCCTTTCATGTTTCATGCAAAAAAGTTGGCCTACACGTTCTTGCTCTTCGGTCTTTTGCTTGTGAGCATTTTAAGTGTTTCTTCCACCTTTGGGGCCATGGTGGTCCAAATTGGAGACCTGAGGTCTTGATTTGGAGAAAAGAGTGTGATGCTGAATGGATTTTTGTTAGTCCTATTAAACGTCGCGCAACAATGGGTATGATGGCCATGCATAAACCTCCTGTTAAATCTTCTCTCAAGTATGCCACTAGTTGCAGGAAGAAACTTTCATTCGCTACGTTTCAAAATTATCCTGCATGCAAGGGTTATCAATACCCTGCTACACAAACATGCATTGACACTGTCCAGGATGCGGGTTATGTTCTTAATCAATGTGAGCGTGTCATTATTCATTCTCCTCCGGCGCCGGAGCTCCGGTGGACGGTGGCCACTCCATCAATCTGTTTTGGAACGGTCCCTCCGCCACCCGCTCGATCTGTGTCAATCTCGCAAGACCTGGTTCCTCAATCTTCGGTGCACCTGTTGGGCGGGTCTGGGATTTTTTCAAATCACCACCCTCCTGATTCGCCAACAATTGATGAGCCCATTGTGTCATCAAGGTCCGTTGCTACCCAGCCCAGCAGCCCACCTTCTGAGTCACACACAATTTCTCCGGGCCCAGTCAATGCCGAATCTCCCAATGCATGGCAAGTCAACCAGAATCGTAACTTATCTCCCACCCGAATATTGGGCCGGTCTGTTGAGGATTTGGATGGATTTTCTTCTATGGTTGATGAAATGGCGTTTAATGTCTGGAAATGCCACAACTTCTTTTCTATGGCACATATCACCTCCAGTTACACCAATCAAACGCGCCGTCGCCGTTGTTTTCGGCCAGGCCACAGGGCAAAATCTTGCACAGGATCTGCACCGGCAGGAGGTTTTAGGCGGGTCCCGCGCGTCATTGAGAGTCCATCTGACAGCCCACCACCGGCTTTACGGCTTAACGCCTCGAGTTCCCTCCACCCTACCACTGCCGCCTGCCCATTGATACGTCCCGTCGACGAGTTGCATCTAGCATCGTCATCAGAGCCTACTTCGCCTCCACCTCGGTCACCCCCGTTACCTCCATCCCCTCCAGCTCCGCCTCCGCCACCACCCTCATTACCACCATCTCCCCCAGCTCCTCCATCCGCCCCGCGACCAGATACGCCGTCAACACCTCCACCATTGCCGAGTTCACCGTCAGCAACTTCTCCGGAGATGGCCAACGTTGAGCTTGATCCTCTTCCGTACATGCCGCCGGGCTTCGAGATCATCGATGGAGGGCCGCTACGTCTACCTCGCACCTTTTTTGCTCCAGCTGCTGCGCCTGACAGAAGGCATGAGGAGTATGCGATTGCCATCGTCGAGCCAACGCCATTGCCAGAGGAGATTCAAATCTACCGTAACATGGTTAGTGACTTTATTGTTAATCAGTCGGAGAGAGATGTTCTCGATGTTCAGCCATGGATTCAGGGAGTCGGATTGTTCTGTTTCCGTAGTGCAATCTCTAGCCAAGTTATGGTAGATCATCCACCCTTTGATTTGGGCAATGATCGCTTTGTTCGTTTTATTCCGCATGATGAGGGGATCAATTATAGAGCTATTCAAGGTTTTCGCCGTGGTTGGGTCATGCTCTTGGGAGTCCCTCTGGATTATCGTAGGCTGCAATATATTGCAGATGTGATTAGCACTTTTGGTTGCTTCAACTCTTGGCATCAGGACGATCCTCTGCTGGCACGGACTTTGGCATATGTGTCCTTCCCTGCCCCCTCTATGGTGCCTCGAGGTGTGGTTTATCGGGAGTTCGGAGATTTTGGTGGTACTAGGGTTTCATGGTCTGCTCCAGTCTATGTTCTGTCGGCAGATTTTGCGGATGTGTTGCCTGCAGATGAAGATCCTGTGCCGTTCGATGGAAATCCACACCCCCTCCCTGGCCAGATGCACTTCAACAATCACAACTAGGTACTGCCGGAGTTTCCTGAACTAGGTTGGAATGATGTGCCTCCACCTGCCATTGACAATGATAATGTGCATCATGATGCCATCCCTGACAATGATGTCGCACCTGAAGAACCTGTTCAAGTTCAGTCTCAAGAGTCCATGGTGCTGCAAGTTTCGGATGATTCAGTTAATAATGGCAATGGCCCTGATGATGTTCACAATGAGGATGTTGCTCCCCTTCACCCTATTGCTCACCTTCCAGCTCAGCAGGTTCTCCATATTGGTCGGGTTCTAACGGTTTTTGGCCCAATTCTGCCCCCACGGATGCAGTGGACTCGTACTTTCAGTAAGTACATGCAGCACTTTGACTCGGCAGTTATCCCGCGACCTTTGCAGATGCCTTTGTTTAACTTCCTTAAGCAACCTTGGAGTCACAGCTTTTCTACTGGGGGTATGGCTCTCAGCTTGTTGTCGCCTCTGTCTGCTCCTGAGGACTCCTGTCAGCCTTCATCAGTCAAGCGCCCAGTTGCTCATGCGCTCTGCTTTGACGAGCCATCTGAATTGTCTGGACCTGTCGTTGAGAAGTTTCAATTCTCTGCTATGCCTGTTAACAACAATAAGAGATCTCGTAAATCTGCATTTGTTGGCCCGATCCTACTGGATTCCCAAGTCAGACGTAGTGCCCGGCTTCGCACCTTGCGTGGTGGTTTTCATCAAGCGCCCCTAGGTTCAATCAGCTCACAGTCTATCAAGCGCACCAAGAAGCGCAAAACTAGTGCCCGGCCTGTTCAGTCTGCAGCCGCCCCTGATGAGACAGTTGTGCCCCCTCCAACTGCAATTGCTGACCTACAACGCATTGGTGCACGTCTGCGGATTGCCCCTGAGAAGATCACGGCGGAGAAGCTTGTAGCTGATCCTTCTGAAGCTACTCCTTCCAAGGATACTGACGATGAATGAAGTCTGCCACATCATGGGTCACTGGTAAACCCAATTATCGCCACTTATCTTTGCTTTTGTTACTTCATGTTGAACCTTATGAGACTGCTCAGTCGATGTTGTAGGTCATTACGTGATCTACTTTTGCTTTCATTCCCTTTAGTTTGTAATGAATCAGACAATCCTTAGAGACTAGAAGATATTGTGTTGGAATGTGCGTGGTCTTAACTCTAAATCGAGGCAACTTGCAGTTAAGCAGAAGATAGATGAAAGTGGGTGCTCTATCATCTGTTTGCAAGAAACTAAATGCATATCGATCAACGTTTTCTTAGGAAATTTTGTCCTCGACGCTTTGATAATTTTGTGTATATGCCATCGTCTGGGGCTTCTGGTGGTCTCCTGATTATTTGGAACTCGGCTTTCTTTTCTGGGAAATTAATTCAAGCCCACTCTTATAGCATCATTGTGGAGTGTCTTTGGAGGGGGAATACTGAAACTCCAAGACAATCTCTAGTTGCATGGGAGTTGGTTTGCAAGCCAAAGAAGTATGTAGGGCTGGGAGTCACTCACTTAGGAGTGCAGAATGAAGCTCTGCTGATCAAACATCTGTTCAAGTTCTTCAATAAGAAAGATGTCCCATGGGTTAACCTCATTTGGGATTATTATTATCATTCCTCAGCCCCACAAGTTACTCACCTATGTGGCTCCTTTTGGTGGCATGATGTGCTCAAATTGTATGAAAAGTTCAGTTTGCTTGCCACACCACAAGTGCATGCTGGAGATACGGTGGTTTTCTGGCTTGATCGTTGGCAAATTGACAACAGAATAATTGCTCTTAAGGATCGATTCCCTAGACTTCATTCTTTTGCCATTGATGACACGATAACAGTCAAGGAATTTTTTTCTTATCAGTCGACTGTTGAAGGTTTTCATCTACCTTTCTCTTCGGAGGCATATCTGGAACTAACTCAACTCCAGACTTTGTTATAGCCCATAAGCTTGCCGTTAGAAGAGAAGGATGTTTGGAAATGGCCATCTAAAACTGGAGAGTATCAATCTAAAATCTACTATGAGTTCACCTTCTCCCATTTGAGGATTGACCCAATTTTCAAATATATTTGGAAATGCTCCTGTACCCTCAAGATCAAGGTTTTTGGGTGGCTTTTATTGATGGATCGTCTTAACACACGGGACATGATGCAGAGAAGGCACTGGAATATCCAGGATGATACTTGTGTTCTCTGCCAGTCTTCCTTTCACGAAGATAGAGTCCATCTCTTTTTCTCTTGCAATTTTAGTCAAAGAGTATGGAATTATCTTGGGATTCCCTGGCCAGCAGCATACAATCAGTCTACTTTCATGATGGCTTCAGCTTCTAGGAAGGATTTCAATAAACCTTTCTATTCTGAGGTGGTTTTTACTGCAACATGGAACATTTGGACGTAGAGGAATGGCAAGATTTTTAGAAATGAGACTCCAAGGTTTAGAGCTTGGAGGAGGAATTTTGTGCATGATATTTCCTTATTAGCTCACAGAATCAAATGTAAATATAGGGACAGTCTGTTAGCTTGGATAGCCTCTCTCCCCTAACTCTCATTGTAAGTATGATAGCTCTCCTTGTAACTTTTGTCTTCCTTTGTTCTTTACTTGTACAGAGAACCTTTTAGTTTTTTGGAATGAATAAAGGGCTGCGAGGCTGTTGCCTTGCAGTATATAGTAAAAAAACAAGTTCCACTCGGATAACCCAATTCTATTCGACCAGGATATAATCATTCGACCACATCAGAAACCACTCGGAGTACAGAAGATCTAAGGTCACTCTAGATGGCAACGGTCGGGCATTCACTCCGTAGACATAAGGATCATTTATATCACTTTAATGCTGACGTTACCAGCAACATCCCCTCTTTATGTACATTGAATCCTATGTAACGGATGATGGCTGGGGTCCTGGCACACTCTATATAAGCCACCCCCTCCTCTGGGACAAGGGTTCGCACTGTTGGGGAACGTAGCATAAATTCAAAATTTTCCTACGTGTCACCAAGATCAGTCTATGGAGTCATCTAGCAATGAGGGAGGAGTGGATCTACATACCCTTGTAGATCGCACGCAGAAGCGTTCAAGAGAACGGGGTTGATGGAGTCGTACTCGTCGTGATCCAAATCACCGATGATCCTAGCGCCGAACGGACGGCACCTCCGCGTTCAACACACGTACGGAGCAGCGACGTCTCCTCCTTCTTGATCTAGCAAGGGGGGAGGAGAGGTTGATGTAGATCCAACAACACGACGACGTGGTGGTGGAAGTAGCGGGATTCCAACAGGGCTTCGCCAAGCGCTGCGGGAGGAGGGAGATGTGTCATGGGAGGGAGAGGGAGGCGCCAGGGCTTAGGTATGGTTGCCCTCCCTTCCCCCCACTATATATAGGGCCAAGGGAGAGGGGGGAGGGCGCAGCCTTGCCCCTTCCTCCAAGGAAGGGTGCGGCCAAGGGGGGGAGGAGTCCATCCTCCCCAAGGCACCTCGGAGGTGCCTTCCCCTTTTAGGACTCTCCCCTCCTCTTGTCCCTTTGGCGCATGGGCCTCTAGGGGCTGGTGCCCTTGGCCCATATAGGCCAAGGCGCACCCCCTACAGCCCATGTGGCCCCCCGGGGCAGGTGGCCCCCCGGGACCCTTCCGGTGGTCCCGGTACAATACCGGTGACCCCGAAACTTGTCCCGATGGCCGAAATAGCACTTCCTATATATAATTCTTTACCTCCGGACCATTCCGGAACTCCTCGTGACGTTTGGGATCTCATCCGGGACTCCGAACAACTTTCGGGTTACCGCATACTAATATCTCTATAACCCTAGCGTCACCGAACCTTAAGTGTGTAGACCCTACGGGTTCGGGAGACATGCAGACATGACCGAGATGACTCTCCGGTCAATAACCAATAGCGGGATCTGGATACCCATGTTGGCTCCCACATGTTCCACGATGATCTCATCGGATGAACCACGATGTCAAGGACTTAATCAATCCCGTATACAATTCCCTTTGTCTAGCGGTACGATACTTGCCCGAGATTCGATCGTCGGTATCCCGATACCTTGTTCAATCTCGTTACCGGCAAGTCTCTTTACTCATTCTGTAACACATCATCCCGTGATCAACTCCTTGATCACATTGTGCACATTATGATGATGTCCTACCGAGTGGGCCCAGAGATACCTCTCCGTCACACGGAGTGACAAATCCCAGTCTCGATTCGTGCCAACCCAACAGACACTTTCGGAGATACCCGTAGTGTACCTTTATAGCCACCCAGTTACGCTGTGACGTTTGGCACACCCAAAGCACTCCTACGATATCCGGGAGTTGCACAATCTCATGGTCTAAGGAAATGATACTTGACATTAGGAAAGCTTTAGCACACGAACTACACGATCTAGTGCTATGCTTAGGATTGGGTCTTGTCCATCACATCATTCTCCTAATGATGTGATCCTGTTATCAATGACATCCAATGTCCATGGTCAGGAAACCGTAACCATCTATTGATCAACGAGCTAGTCAACTAGAGGCTTACTAGGGACATGGTGTTGTCTATGTATCCACACATGTATCTGAGTTTCCTATCAATACAATTATAGCATGGATAATAAACGATTATCATGAACAAGGAAATATAATAATAATCAATTTATTATTGCCTCTAGGGCATATTTCCAACAGTCTCCCACTTGCACTAGAGTCAATAATCTAGTTCACATCGCCATGTGATTAACACTCACAGGTCACATCGCCAAGTAACCAACATCCAAAGAGTTTACTAGAGTCAATAATCTAGTTCACATCACTATGTGATTAACACTCAATGTGTTCTAGGTTTGATCATGTTGCTTGTGAGAGAGGTTTTAGTCAACGGGTCTGCAACATTCAGATCCGTATGTACTTCGCAAATTTCTATGTCATCTTGTAGATGCAACTACTACGCTACATTTGGAGCCATTTCAAATAACTGTTCTACTTGGAACTATTCTAAATTGCTGCTCCATTATATGTATCCGGTATCTCTACTCAGAGCTATCCGGATAGGTGTTAAGCTTGCATCGACGTAACCCTTTACGACGAACTCTTTCACCACCTCCATAACCGAGAAACTTCATTAGTCCACTAGTTACTAAGGATAACTTTGACCGCTGTCCTGTGATCCATTCTTGGATCACTCTTGTACCCCTTGACTGATTCATGGCAAGGCACACTTCAGGTGCGGTACACAGCATAGCATACTGTAGAGCCTACGTCTTAAGCATAGGGGACGACCTTCGTCCTTTCTCTCTATTCTGCCGTGGTCGAGCTTTAAGTCTTAACTTCATACCTTACAACTCAGGCAAGAACTCCTTCTTTGACTGATCCAACTTGAACACCTTCAAGATCATGTCAAGGTATGTGCTCATTTGAAAGTACCATTAAGCGTTTTGATCTATCCTTATAGATCTTGATGCTCAATACTCAAATAGCTTAATCCAGGCTTTCCATTGAAAAACACTTTCCAAATAACCCTATATGCTTTCCAGAAATTCTACGTCATTTCTGATCAACAATATGTCAACAACATATATTCATCAGAAATTCTATAGTGCTCCCACTCACTTCTTTGGAAATACAAGTTTCTCATAAACTTTGTATCCACCCAAAATCTTTGATCATCTCATCAAAGCATACATTCCAACTCCGAGATGCTTACTCCAGTCCTCAGAAGGATTGCTGGGGCTTTGCATACTTATTAGCATCTTTTAGGATTGACAAAACCATCCGGTTGTATCACATACAACCTTTCCTCAAGAAAAACGTCGAGGAAACAATGTTTTGACATCCTATCTGCAAGATTTCATAAATAATGCAGTGACTGCTAATATAATTCCAACAGACTCTTAGCATCACTACGAGTGAGAAAATCTCACCGTAATCAACTCCTTGAACTTGTCAGAAAACATCTTAACGACAAGTCGAGCTTTCTTAATGGTGACATTTACCATCATTGTCCGTCTTCCTTTTAAAATCCATCTATACTCAACAGCCTCACGACCATCGAGCTGTTCTGTCAAAGCCTACACTTTGTTTCCATACATGGATCCTCTCTCGGATTTTATGGCCTCGAGCCATTTATCGGAATCCAGGCCCACCATCGCTTCTCCATAGCTCGTAGGTTCATTGTTGTCTAGCAACATGACTTCCAAGACAGGATTACGTACCACTCTGAAGTAGTACGCATCCTTGTCATCCCACGAGGTTTGGTAGTGAGTTGATCTGAAGTTTCATGATCGCTATCATAAGCTTCCACTTCAATTGTTGTAGGTGCCACAGGAACAACTTCCTGTGCCCTGCCACACACTAGTTGAAGAGACGGTTCAATAACCTCATCAAGTCTCCACCATCCTCCCACTCAATTCTTTCGAGAGAAACTTTTCCTCGAGAAAGGACCCGATTCTAGAAACAATCCCTTATTGCTTTCGGATCTGAGACAGGAGGTATACCCAACTGTTTTTGGGTGTCCTATGAAGATGCATTTATCCGCTTTGGGTTCGAGCTTATCAGCCTGAAACTTTTTCACATAAGCGTCGCAGCCCCAAACTTTTAAGAAATGACAGCTTAGGTTTCTCTAAACCATAGTTCATACGATGTCATCTCATCGGAATTACGTGGTGCCCTATTTAAAGTGAATGTGGTTGTCTCCAATGCCTAACCCATAAACTATTGTGGTAATTCGATAAGAGACATCATGGTATGCATCATATCCAATAGGGTGCAGTTATGATGTTCGGACACACCATCACACTATGGTGTTCCAGGCTGTATTAGTTGTGAAACAATTTCCACAATGTCTCAATCCTGTGCCAAACTTGTAATTCAGATATTCATCTCTATGATCATATCATAGATATTTTATCCTCTTGTCACGACGATCTTTCAACTTCACCCTGAAATTACTTGAACCTTTCAATAATTCAAACTCGTGATTCATCAAGTAAATGTACTCAACATCTACTCAAACCATCTGTGAAGTAAGAACATAACGATGTCCACTACACGCCTCAACACTCATTGGACTGCACACATCAAAATGTATTACTTCCAACAAGTTGCTTTCTAGTTCCATTTTACTGAAAACGAGGCTTTCAGTCATCTTGCCCATGTGGTATGATTTGCATGTATCAAGTGATTCAAAATCAAGTGAGTCCAAACGGTCCATTTGCATGGAGTTTCTTCATGCATATACACCAATAGACATGGTTCGCATGCCTCAAACTTTTCAAAAACGAGTGAGCCCAAAGATCCATCAACATGGAGCTTCTTCATGTGTTTTATACCGATATGACTTACGTGGCAGTGCCACAAGTAGGTGGTACTATCATTACTATCTTTTGGCATGAACATGTGTATCACTACGATCGAGATTCAATGAACCATTCATTTTAGGTGCAAGACCATTGAAGGTATTATTCAAATAAACAGAGTAACCATTATTCTCCTTAAATGAATAACCGTATTGCGATAGACATAATCCAATCATGTCTATGCTCAACGCAAACACCAAATAACAATTATTTAGGTTTTAATACCAATCTCGATGGTAGAGGGAGCGTGCGATGCTTGATCATATCAACCTTGGAAACACTTCCACCACATATCGTCAGCTCACCTTTAGCTAGTCTCCGTTTATTCCGTAGCTTTTATTTCGAGTTACTAACACTTAGCAACCGAACCGGTATCTAATACCCTGGTGCTACTAGGAGTACTAGTAAAGTACACATTAACACAATGTATATCCAATATACTTCTATCGACTTTGCCAGCCTTCTCATCTACCAAGTATCTAGGGTAATTCTGCTCCAGTGGTTGTTCCCCTTATTACAGAAGCACTTAGTCTCGGGTTTGGGTTCAACTTTGGGTTTCTTCACTAGAGCAGCAGCTGAATTGCCGTTTCATGAAGTATCCCTTCTTGCCCTTGCCCTTCTTGAAACTAGTGGTTTCACCAACCATCAACAATTGATGCTCCTTCTTGATTTCTACTTTTGTGGTGTCAAACATCGCGAATATCTCAAGGATCATCATATATGTCCTCGATATGTTATAGTTCATCATGAAGCTCTAGCAGCTTGGTGGTAATAACTTCGGAGAAACATCACTTTCTCATCTGGAAGATCAACTCCCACTCGATTCAAGCGATTGTTGTACTCAGACAATCTGAGCACAAGTTCAACAATTGAGCTTTTCTCCCTTAGTTTGCAGGCTAAGAAAATCGTCGGAGGTCTTATACCTCTTGACGTGGGCACGAGCCTGAAATTCCAATTTCAGCCCTCGAAACATCTCATATGTTTCGTGACGTTTCAAAAACGTCTTCGGTGCCTCAACTCTAAACCGTTTATCATTACCGAACTATCATGTAGTCATCAAAACGTGTGTGTCAGATGTTCGCAACATCCACAGACAACGTTCGAGGTTCAGCACACTGAGCGGTGCATTAAGGACATAAGCCTTCTATGAAGCAATGAGGACAATCCTCAGTTTACGGACCTAGTCCGCATAATTTCTACTATCAACTTTCAACTAAATTTTCCCTAGGAATATATCTAAACAGTAGAACAGAAGCGCGAGCTACGACATAATTTGCGAATACCTTTTGACTATGTTCAGGATAATTAAGTTCATCATATGAACTCCCACTTAGATAGACATCCCTCTAGTCATCTAAGTGATTACATGATCCGAGTCAACTAGGCCGTGTCCGATCATCACGTGAGACGGACTAGTCATCATTGGTGAACATCTTCATGTTGATCGTATCTACCATACGACTCATGCTCGACCTTTCGGTCTCTTGTGTTCCGAGGCCATGTCTGTACATGCTAGGCTCGTCAAGTTAACCCTAAGTGTTTTGCATGTGTAAAACTGTCTTACACCCGTTGTATGTGAACGTAAGGATCTATCACACCCGATCATCACGTGGTGCTTCGAAACGACGAACTTTAGCAACGGTGCACAGTTAGGGGAGAACACATTCTTGAAATTTTAATGAGGGATCATCTTATTTACTACCGTCGTTCTAAGCAAATAAGATGTATAAACATGATAAACATCACATGCAATCAAATAGTGACATGATATGGCCAATATCACTTTGCTCCTTTTGATCTCCATCTTCGGGGCTCCATGATCATCATCGTCACCGGCATGACACCATGATCTCCATCATCATGATCTCCATCATCGTGTCTTCTTGAAGTTGTCACGTCATCTATTACTTCTACTACTACAGCTAACGGTTAGCAATAAAGTAAAGTAATTACATGACGTTTATGTTGACACGCAGGTCATAAATAAATTAAGACAACTCCTATGGCTCCTGCCGGTTGTCATACTCATCGACATGCAAGTCGTGATTCCTATTACAAGAACATGATCAATCTCATACATCACATATATCATTCATCACATCCTTTGGCCATATCACATCACATAGCATACCCTGCAAAAACAAGTTAGACGTCCTCTAATTGTTGTTTGCATGTTTTACATGGCTGCTATGGGTTTCTAGCAAGAACGTTTCTTACCTACGCAAAACCACAACGTGATATGCCAATTGCTAGCTACCCTTCATAAGGACCCTTTTCATTGAATCCGATCTGACTAAAGTGGGAGAGACAGACACCCGCCAGCCACCTTATGCAACTAGTGCATGTTTGTCAGTGGAACCGGTCTCACGTAAGCATACGTGTAAGGTTGGTCCGGGCCGCTTCATCCCACAATACCGCCGAATCAAGATTGGACTAGTAACGGTAAGCATATTGAACAAAATCAACGCCCACAACTACTTTGTGTTCTACTCGTGCATAGTAACTACGCATAGACCTAGCTCATGATGCCACTGTTGGGGAACGTAGCATAAATTCAAAATTTTCCTACGTGTCACCAAGATCAATCTATGGAGTCATCTAGCAACGAGGGAGGAGTGGATCTACATACCCTTGTAGATCGCGCGCGGAAGCGTTCAAGAGAACGGGGTTGATGGAGTCGTACTCGTCGTGATCCAAATCACCGATGATCCTAGCGCCGAACGGACGGCACCTCCGCGTTCAACACACGTACGGAGCAGCGACGTCTCCTCCTTCTTGATCTAGCAAGGGGGGAGGATAGGTTGATGGAGATCCAACAACACGACGGCGTGGTGGTGGAAGTAGCGGGATTCCAACAGGGCTTCGCCAAGCGCTGCGGGAGGAGGGAGATGTGTCATGGGAGGGAGAGGGAGGCGCCAGGGCTTAGGTATGGTTGCCCTCCCTTCCCCCCACTATATATAGGGCCAAGGGAGAGGGGGAGGGCGCAGCCTTGCCCCTTCCTCCAAGAAAGGGTGCGGCCAAGGGGGGGAGGAGTCCATCCTCCCCAAGGCACCTCGGAGGTGCCTTCCCCTTTTAGGACTCTCCCCTCCTCTTGTCCCTTTGGCGCATGGGCCTCTAGGGGCTGGTGCCCTTGGCCCATATAGGCCAAGGCGCACCCCCTACAGCCCATGTGCCCCCCCGGGGCAGGTGGCCCCACCCGGTGGACCCCCGGGACCCTTCCGATGGTCCCGGTACAATACCGGTGACCCCGAAACTTGTCCCGATGGCCGAAATAGCACTTCCTATATATAATTCTTTACCTCCGGACCATTCCGGAACTCCTCGTGATGTCCGGGATCTCATCCGGGACTCCGAACAACTTTTGGGTTACCGCATACTAATATCTCTATAACCCTAGCGTCACCGAACCTTAAGTGTGTAGACCCTACGGGTTTGGGAGACATGCAGACATGACCGAGATGACTCTCCGGTCAATAACCAACAGCGGGATCTGGATACCCATGTTGGCTCCCACATGTTCCACAATGATCTCATCGGATGAACCACGATGTCAAGGACTTAATCAATCCCGTATATAATTCCCTTTGTCTAGCGGTACGATACTTGCCCGAGATTCGATCGTCGGTATCCCGATACCTTGTTCAATCTCGTTACCGGCAAGTCTCTTTACTCGTTCCGTAACACATCATCCCGTGATCAACTCCTTGATCACATTGTGCACATTATGATGATGTCCTACCGAGTGGGCCCAGAGATACCTCTCCATCACACGGAGTGACAAATCCCAGTCTCGATTCATGCCAACCCAACAGACACTTTCGGAGATACCCGTAGTGTACCTTTATAGCCACCCAGTTATGTTATGACGTTTGGCACACCCAAAGCACTCCTACGGTATCCGGGAGTTGCACAATCTCATGGTCTAAGGAAATGATACTTGACATTAGAAAAGCTTTAGCATACGAACTACACGATCTAGTGCTATGCTTAGGATTGGGTCTTGTCCATCACATCATTCTCCTAATGATGTGATCCCGTTATCAATGACATCCAATGTCCATGGTCAGGAAACCGTAACCATCTATTGATCAACGAGCTAGTCAACTAGAGGCTTACTAGGGACATGGTGTTGTCTATGTATCCACACATGTATCTGAGTTTCCTATCAATACAATATAGCATGGATAATAAACGATTATCATGAACAAGGAAATATAATAATAATCAATTTATTATTGCCTCTAGGGCATATTTCCAACACGCACCCCCTATAACTTCACGCATAATCCAATCGACCAGCCTCCGGGCACCGAGACGTAGGGCTGTTACTTCCTCGAAGAAGGGCCTAAACTCATAAATCTTGCATGCACAACTTCACCGTAGCTAGGATCTTGCCTCCTCATACCTACCCCCATTCTACTGTCAGACATACAACCACGACACTTATGTCAGTTCTATATGATATCTGTAGATGGTACTTGCCGGAGGTGTTCTGCTCGCTTGATGGAGCCGATGGCACAATCAAGGGGATTTGGGCACTCGCTAGTGAGAGTTCTTGTTTTTAGGGAAAGCCATCGTGACCGTGTATATTGATATAGAATAATAGTTGTGTATATTGATCTGGAATAATAGCTACATCATCTGTAAGAACGACAAGTAAAAAAGCTGGGATTGCTTGTCATGGATATGAGTCCAATAAATCGTGAGTTTTGTTTTTGGACCATGAGATTGATTGTAAGATTGGTGTGAAGAACATGGCATGGATGGTAAAATTGTTCCTGAGAGTGTATAGGATACGGAAACAAAACAAAAGGACATGCATGGGATGGATGTGAGATAAGCGATGAACGTACCTACCTATGGCCGCTGCTCATGCTGCGCTGTACGAGCCACCTCGGGCTCGAAGGAGGTGGCATGTGCCATCTACTTGGGTCTTTGCATCCCTAAAATGAAAGGAGGAAGGATGTAGGCTGAAAGCGTAGATCATTGCGTGGTTTACTTTTTAGTTACATGTTGGATTTTTTAGAGAAAAAAAGTTAGGCAAGGAAAGGACGGTCTGGTCCATTATAATGGCAATGGTGGGTAACTTTTGAGTTAAATCTAATCTAATTGCTATATAATTTTTGGTCTATTAAATTAATGGCTAGATGTTTCTATTTTTTGTGGTAATTTCTAGCCAAATTTCTTTTTTCTAGTTAACCCATCAAATACTTTATATATATAATAGATTGGGCTTGGAGAGGTCATGACTTTATTTGTTGATAATCCCATTATCTTGGAAGAGTGTCAACTTTTCATGCATGTGGATCATGAAGAGAAAAATTTATATGATAGCTATATTGTTGAATTTGATTATGATACTGCATATAATTATTATGAGAGAGGAAAATATGGTTGTAGAAAAATTCATATTACTAAATTACCTCTCGTCATGTTAAGATTGCTAGTGTTTTTTTCTTCTTCCTTGCATATGCTAGTTTTTTCTTGTTGATAACCCACAAGTATAGGGGATCGCAACAGTTTTTGAGGGTAGAGTATTCAACCCAAATTTATTGATTCGACACAAGGGGAGTCAAAGAATATTCTTGAGTATTAGCAGCTGAGTTGTCAATTCAACCACACCTGAAAGACTTAATATCTGGAGCAAAGTATTTAGTAGCAAAGTAGTATGGAAGTAACGGTAACGGTGACAAAAGTAATAGTAGTAGTTTTGTAGCAATCATAACAGTGGCAACAGAAAAGTAATTTAGCAAAGATCAATATGAAACGAGCTCGTAGGCAATGGATCAATGAAGGATAACTATATCAGATGGCATTCATCATGCACCAGTTATAACATAGGTTTGCTCAATTCATCAATATAATGCAGGCATGTATTCCGAATATAGTCATACGTGCTTATGGAAAAGAACTTGCATGACATCTTTCGTCCTACCCCTCCTGGTGGCAGCGGGGTCCTTTTAGAAACTAAGGGATATTAAGGCCTCCTTTTAATATAGAACCGGACCAAAGCATTAGAACTTAGAATACATGAACTCCTTAAGCTACAGTGATCACCTAAAAATGTCCCGACTATTCTCAGTCTAGGATTGCCGGATCTTAACACATAGTAGGTGACTATAACTTGCAAGATAGGATCAAGAACACAAATATATTCATGAAAACATAACAGTTTGGATCTGAAATCATGGCACTCGGGCCCTAGTGACAAGTATTAAGCATATCAAAGTCATAGCAACATCAATCTTAGAACATAGTGGATACTAGGGATCAAACCCTCACAAAACTAACTCGATTACATGGTAAATCTCATCCAACTCATCATCGTCCAGCGAGCCTATGATGGGATTACTCACATGGCAGTGAGCATCATGAAATTAGTGATGAAGGATGGTTGATAATGATGATGGCGACGATTTCCCCTCTTCGAAGCCCAACACGGACTCCAGATCTTTCCTCCAGAGGAAGAATAGGAGGTGGCGGCGGCGTCATATCACAAAATGCGATGAATCCTTCTCTCTGATTTTTTCCTCGAACGCGAATATATGGAGTTGGAGTTGAGGTCGGTGGAGGTCCAGGGTACCCACAAGGCAGGGGCTGCGCCCTAGAGGGGGCGCGCCCTCCACCCTTGTGGACAGACGGTGGGTTCCCCTCTGTTGATACTTTCACCAATATTTTTTATTTATTTCAAAAATATTCCCCGTAAAGTTTCAGGTCATTCCGAAAACTTTTATTTCTACATAAAAATAACACCATGGCAATTCTGGTGAAAGCAGCGTTAGTCCGGGTTAGTTTCATTCAAATCATGTAAATTGGAGTCCAAAACAAGGGCAAAAGAGTTTGAAATAGTAGATACGATGGAGACGTATCAACTCCCCCAAGCTTAACCCATTTCTTGTCCTCAAGAAATTCAGTTGACAAACTGAAAGTGATAAAGAATTTTTTTTACAAACTTTGTTTGATCTTATTGTTCCAAATATGTAAAGCCATCATTCAAGTTTTCAGCAAAGATTATGAACTAATCATATTCACAATAACATTTAGGTCTCACATTTACTCATATCAATGGCATAATCAACTAGCAAGCAATAATAATAAATCTTGAATGATAACACTTTTTCAAAACAATCATGATATGATATAACAAAATGGTATCCCGGTAGCCCTTTCTGAGGCTGGAAAACATAAATGCACAGTACCCCTGAAGATCAAGGACTGACTAGACATTGTAATTCATGGTAAAAGAGATCCAGTCACAGTCATACTCAATATCAATTAATAACAATGCATACAAATGATAGTGGTGCTCTCTAACTGGTGCTTTTCATAAGAGAATGGTGACTCAGCAATAAAGTAAATAGATAGAACCTTGACAGAGGGAAGCAGGGATTTGTAGAGGTGCTAGAGCTCGAGTTTTTGAAACAAAGGTATATTTTGAGCGGTATGCTTTCATTATCAACATAACAACCAAGAGATCTCGGTATCTTCCATACTAGATACATTATAGGCAGTTCCCAAGCAGAATGGTAAAGTTTATACTCCCCCACCACCAACAAGCACATTTCATGGCTGGTCCGAAACAACGGGCACCGTCCAACTAACAACAATCCTGGGGGAGTTTTGTTTGCAATTATATTTTGATTTGATTTGAGCATGGAACTGGGCATCCCGGTTACCATCCGTTCTCTCATGAATGATGAGCGGAGTCCACTCATCGTGAGAATAACCCACCTAGCATGGAAGATACTAACAACCCCCAATTGCTACATGAGCGATTCGGGCATACAAAACAGATTATCATTTGAAGGTTTAGAGTTTGGCACATGCAAGTTTACTTGGAACAGTAGGTAAATACCACATATAGGAAGGTATGGTGGACTCATATGGATCAACTTTGGGTTTATGGAAGTGGATGCACAAGCAGTATTCCTGCTTAGTACAAGTGAAGGCTAGAAAAAGACTGGGGAGCGACCAACTAGAGAGCGACAACAGTCGTAAAATGCATTAAGATTAATCAACATTGAGTGCAAGGATGAGTCGGATATAAATCACCATGAACATAAATATCGTGGAGGCTATGTTGATTTTGTTTCAACTACATGCGTGAACATGTGCCAAGTCAAGCCACTCAAATCATTCAAAGGAGGATACCATCCTATCATACTACATCACAACCATTTAAAAGCATGTTGGCACGCAAGGTAAACCATTATAAACTCCTAGCTAATTAAGCATGGCATGAGTGACTATTCATATCTACAAAAAAGATAGGTCGAGTTCATACCAGCTTTTCCTCATCTCAATCATTTCATCATATATCGTCCTTATTTCCTTTCACTTGCACGACCAAACGGTGTGGATAATAATAATAGTGCACATGCATTGGACTAAGCTGAAATCTGCAAACATTTATTCAAAGGAGAAGACAAGGTAATATTTACTCTTTCTTAGATCAACAATAATGCATATGAGAGCCACTCAACATTTTCATCATGGTCTTCTCCTCTCAACCTCCAAAGAAAAGAAAATAATTTCAAAGAAACACACTGAAATGTTTTCGGAGTTTTTGTTTTTCTAAAGGAAGTAAAACAAGAACGAGAAAAACTATTTACACGGGAAAGCTCCCAATAAGCAAAATAAGAACGAGAAATCTTTTTGGGTTTTATTTTAATACTACTACTAAGTGAACATGGGAAGTAAACTAAACTACAACTAATTTTTTTTTGGTTTTTCTCAATGTTTTTCAAACACACAGGAAGAAAGCAGGAAAAAGAAAATAAACTAGCATGGATATTACAATGAAAAAGTATGAACACCGACAACTGAAATGAGTGTGTGAACATGAATGTAATGTCGGTGAGAAATAAGTACTCCCCCAAGCTTAGGCTTTTGGCCTAAGTTGGTCTAAGGCCACGACTGGCCTGCATTGTATCTGAAATCATAGTTGGGGTTGTACTGTGCTGCGGCAGCTACCGCCTGGCGAGCTGCTTCATGGAGGCGAGCGGCCTCCGCTATTCTCTCATACTCGTTCGCCTCCTCTCTAGTTATAAAATATCTCCCATTTACCTGAAAGTTAAAGAAGGAAGTAGCAGGAAGGGTAATATGGACATCACGTCATCTGTCAAAGATTAGTCAGTACTGGAGGGTCTGTTCGTTCCTCTCAAGAAACTGGTAGCGTACCATAGCATTATAATCTAGAAAAACAGGTGGTAAGTCAATGACATTCCCTCTTATGGGTGCATCAAGATAATTAGCTAAACGAGTTGCATAAATCCCACCAAATAAATCTCCATATTTAGTATTAAGATGTAACCTCCTCGCAATAATGGCCCCCAAGTTATATCGCTTATCACCTAACACCGCACACTTGAGGACACTAAGATCTGGAACGGAAAGGTGGCAATGCTCATGCTTACCGTTAATGTATCTACCTATAAAGAGAGCAAAATAATGTATGGCAGGAAAGTGAATGATCCCTATGGTAGCTTGTGTGATATTTCTAGTTTCTCCCATAGTGATGCTAGCAAAGAAATCATTGTATTCAGCTTTGTGAGGCTCACTATCAATGCCCCACTTTGGGATTTTGCATGTAGTATTAAAATCTTCAAGGTCCATTGTATATGATTCATCATAAAGAGCAAATAAAATAGTATGGGTATTGCGCTTAGACGAAAATTTGAACCTCTGCACAAAGGAATCAATGAGGAAATATAGTATTGTCGACACTTATCTCACACGAAGTCCTCAAGGACGTCATTTTGTACGTATGCATCAAAATCATCCTTGAAACATGCATGGACCATGAATTCATCCGACGGCCATTCACAAGGACGCACTTGAGCTTCCCTGTGTGTTTCAAGATGCGGCTCATGTATCGTGAGCCTCGGTGCTTGCTTCCTCGAAGAATCACATTGGTACATTTTCCTAGACATTTTTCTTCCTTTAAAAAATTTCTGAAATTTTTAGTGACTCAAAATAAAAGTGAACCAAACTCAACAAGATTGATAGCAACTACTCCTACAAGTATCTAGAGGCTATATCATGCATCAAAACTACTTTAGACCATATAAATTTGGCATGCAAGCTCAAGAACAAGGTTACCACATCAGCAAAAATTTGCAATAAATAAAGCACTAGAAAAAAACTAATTGAACTGTTGGAGGAGTCATTGATGTCGCTTGAAGCTCTGTCGGTATTTCCCCAAAGAGGAAGGGATGATGCAGTACGACGACGGTAGGTATTTCCCTCATATAGGAAACCAAGGTTATCAAACCAGTAGGAGAACTAAGCAACACAACGTAAACAACACCTGCACACAGATAACAACTACTCGCAATCCGATGTGTAAAAGGGGTTGTCAATCCCTTTCGGGTAGCGGCGCCCCAAGATGGGCAAACAGACGTGAGAGAGTTGTAAATATTGATAGATCAAACACAAATTAAAATAAATTATAGCAAGTTGTTTTTGGATTTTTGGATTTAATAGAGTTGAAAATAAAAGCAAAGGAAAAGTGGATCGCGAAGGCAAATAATATGAGAAAGAGACCCGGGGGCCGTAGGTTTCACTAGTGGCTTCTCTCGAGAAAAATAGCAAACGGTAGGTAAATAAATTACTGTTGGGCAATTGATAGAACTTCAAATGATCATGACGATATCCAGGCAATGATCATTACATAGGCATCACGTCCAAGATTAGTAGACCGACTCCTGCCTGCATCTACTACTATTACTCCACACATCGACCGCTATCCAGCATGCATCTAGTGTATTAAGTTCATGGAGAAATGCTACGTGCTGGCACTCAATCAAGTAGTAGCGCTGGCACGTCACTCGGTGGAAATTTCTCCTTAGGCGCATGTCTTAGCAACACAAAACGAGGGTTTCGCTCGTTATAGGACTTGACCAAACATCTCACGACATGAGCTGACGACAGCCATGCAGCACCTGTATGAAAGTCAGTACCATCCGGTAAAGGAAGGAATTCTTATCTATTTCTCGAGGCAATTATACTCATATCGACAATATGAACTGCATGAGAATTAGCATATAGAAAGAAAGCTTTACCGAATACGGGTCTAGTAGATATAGAGCCGTAAGCGTGGTGGGGTTGCCGGTGCTTAGGCAGATGCCCCATTGCTCATGATGTTGCAATGAATCCAGTGGATCATCCTCATTGAGGAGGTGAGGGGTGAGGCATACCTTCAGTGTCACCTTGGGGAAAGCTCACCAAAGATTCCATAGGAACGATGACATGATGTAGACAAAATCTATCTATGTAGAGATAGACCCCATCCATTTATCCTTAGTAGCAACGATACATACGTGTCGGTTCCCCTTTTGTCACTAGGATCAAGCACCGTAAGATCAAACCCACTACAAAGCACCTCTTCCCAATGCAAGATAAATAGATCAAGTTGGCCAAACAAAACCCAAATATCGGAGAAGAAATGCGAGGCTATAAGCAATCATGCATAAAAGAGATCAAAGAAACTCAAATAATTTCATGGATATAAAAAGATAGATCTGATCATAAACTTGAAGTTCATCCGATCCCAACAAACAAACCGCAAAAAGAGTTACATCATATGGATCTCCAAGACACCATTGTATTGAGAATCAAACAAGAGAGAGGAAGCCATCTAGCTACTAACTACGGACCCGAAGATCTAAAAGAACTACTCACGCATCATCGGAGAGGCACCAATGGAGGTGGTGAACCCCATCCATGATGGTGTCTAGATTGGATCTGGTGGTTCTGGACTCTGTGGCGGCTGGAATTGATTTTTGTTGACTCCCCTAGGGTTTCTGGAATATTGGGGTATTTATAGAGCAAAGAGGCGGTCCGGGGGGCACCCGAGGTGGGCACAACCCACTAGGGCGCGCCTGGGCCTCCTGGCGCGCCCTGGTGGGTTGTACTATCCTCGAAGCACCCCCAGATGCAGCCTTGGCCCATTAGGTGTCTTTTGGTCCATAAAAAATCTCCATAAAGTTTCATGGCATTTGGACTCCTTTTGGTATTGATTTTCTGCGATGTAAAAAACATGCAAAAAACAGCAACTGACACTTGGCACTATGTCAATAGGTTAGTACCAAAAAATGATATAAAATAATTATAAAACATCCAAGATTGATAATATAACAGCATGGAACCATCAAAAATTATAGATACGCTGGAGAAGTATCAGTCACATACCGAAGAACAATCCCCCAAAATAGTTTTGCAAATGGAGCTTTGCACAAGGAGATCGAAAATGGCAGTAAGATGAGCAATAACATGGGTTTGAGCTACAGGATGATTTTTCTGAAGGGAGACAAAGTGGATGGGTGCTGGAATAAGTGAAGGGGACCCACGTGGGACCCACAATGCAGGGGGGCACCCAGGGGGTAGGGCACGCCCTCCACCCTTGTGGCCCACTAGTGCATCCCCCTGGTGCATGTTTAGTGCCAAAAATTCTCAAATATTCTATAAAAAATCATACTAAATTTTCAGGGCATTTAGAGAACTTCTATTTTCAGGACATTTTTTATTTCACGGATAATTCAGAAAACAGACACAAAATACTATTTTTTCTTTATTTAATATAAGTAATAGAAAGTAAAAAGTAGGTACAAAAAGTTGTGCTTTCTAAATTCATCCATCTCATGCCCATCAAAAGGAATCCGTTAACAAGGTTGATCAAGTCTTATTAACAAACTTCTTTGGAATGACATGAAACCGGCGAATTTTTTAATAACACTAGGTTACCTCAACGGGGATATGCATGTTCCCAACAATAAGAATATCATATTTCTTCTTGACAGTAGAAAGAGGGAATTCAAAACTTCCAATAGTAATAGTTGAAAATTTTCCAATAGAATTGATACTATGAACTTGAGGTTGTTTCTTCGGAAAATCTACCGTATGCTCATTACCATTAACATGAAAAGTGACATTGCCTTTGTTGCAATCAATAACATCCCCTGCAGTATTTCAAAAGGGTCTACCAAGTATGATCGACATACTGTCATCTTCGGGAATATCAAGAATAACAAAGTTTGTTAAGATAGTAACGTTTGCAACCACAACAGGCACATCCTGACAAATATTGATGGGTATAGCAGTTGATTTATCAGCCATTTGCAAAGAGATTTCAGTAGGTGTCAACTTATTCAATTCAACTCTACGATATAAAGAGAAAGGCATAACACTAACACCGGCTCCAAGATCACATAAAGCAGTTTTAACATAGTTTCTATTAATGGAGCATGGTATAGTTGGTACTCCTGGATCTCCAAGTTTCTTTGGTATTCCATCCTTAAAAGTATAATTAGCAAGCATGGTGGAAATTTTACCTTCCGGCATCTTTTTTTATTTGTAACAATATCTTTCATATACTTAGCATAAGGAGTCAACATATCAGTGAAACGCATGCGCAAAAAGATAGGTCTAATCATTTTAGCAGGGCGCTCAAAATCCTCATCATCCTTTTTCTTGGATGGTTTAGGAGGAAAGGGCATGAGTTTCTGAACCCATGGTTCTCTTTCTTTACCATGTTTCCTAGCAAGAAAGTCTCTCTTATCATAATGTTGATTCTCTGATTGTGGGTTATCAAGATCAACAGCAGGTTCTAGCTCTACATCATTATCATTACTAGGTTGAGCATCAACATAGTCATCATCATCAACATCAGCACTAGGTTCATGTTCATCACCAGATTGTGTCTCAGCATCAGTAATAGAAATATCATTGGGATTCTGAAGTGTGTCTATAACAGGTTCAAGAGAAGCATGCAAAGTCCTATCAATTTTCTTTTTCTTTTTATTACTAGGACTAGGTGCATCAGTATTAGTTTTCTGAGAATCTTTCTCAACTCTCTTAGGATGGCCCTCAGGATAAAAAGGTTCTTGATTCATCTTACCACCTCATTGAGCAAATCACCCTATGCCTTAAGTACTTGTTCTACTTGAGTTGTAATCATGAAAGCATGTTTACTAATAGGCTTAAGATCATTAACAGTTCTACTCATATAATCTCCCAAGTAGTCAAGCGTGTAAGCATTACGTTTCAATTGTCTACTAACATAAGCATTGAAGTTTTCCTATTTAACAATAAAATTATCAAACTCATCCTAGCATTGACTAGCAGACTTATTATGAGGAATATTACCTTCATCAAATCTATAGAGAGAGTTTACCTCTACTACCTGTGCCGGGTTATCAAGACCATATATTTCTTCAATAGGCGGTAAATTCTTAACATCTTTAGCTTTAATACCTTTTTCTTTCATAGATTTCTTTGCCTCTTGGATATCTTGAGGACTAAGAAATAGAATACCTCTTTTCTTCGGGTTTGGCTTAGGAGTTGGTTCAGGAAGAGTCCAATCATTATCATTACCCAATATATTATTCAATAGCAATTCAGCTTGCTCAACAGTTCGTTCCCTGAAAACACAACCAACACAACTATCCAGGTGGTCTTTGGAAGCATCGGTTAGTCCATTATAAAAGATAACAAGTATTTCCTTTTTCTTGAGAGGATGATCAGGCAAAGCATTAAGTAATTGGAGAAGCCTCCCCCAAGCTTGTGGGAGATTCTCTTCTTCAATTTTCCCAAAGTTAAATATTTCCTTTAAAGCATATTGTTTCTTATGAGCAGGGAAATATTTTTCAGAGAAGTAATAGATCATATCATGGGGACTACGCACACAACCAGGAGCAAGAGCATTAAACCATACTTTAGCATCACCCTTTAATGAGAAAGGAAACAATTTAAGAATATGGTAATAGTGAATTTTTTTCCTCATGAGCAAATAGGGTAGCTATATCATTCAATTTAGTAAGATGTGCAACAACAGTTTCGGATTCATAACCATAGAAAGGATCAGATTCAACCAAAGTAATCAAGTCAGGATCGACAGAGAATTCATAATCCTTATGAGTAACAAAGATAGGTGAGGTAGCAAACTTAGGATCATATTGCATTCTAGCAATCAAAGACTTTTCTTTCAACTTAGCTAATAGTTTCTTAAGATCATCTCTATCATTGGAAGAAAAAAAAGTCTTTTTCTTCATCCATAATATAACCCTCAGGTACAACAGGCAATTCATATCTAGGGGAGAATCATAATCTTCAGTTTCAATAATGTCATCAGTTTCAGTAATTTCATGTTCTCTAACCCTAGCAAGTTGTTCATCAAGAAATTCACCTAGTGGCACAGTATTATCAAGCAAGGAAATAGTATCATCATAAGCATCATGCATAACAGAAGTGGCATCATCAATAACATCTAACATATCGGAATCAATAGCAGGCGTAGGTGTCGAAAGCTTACTTATAACAGAAGGTGAATCGAGTGCAGAGCTAGATGGCAGTTCCTTACCTCCCCTCGTAGTTGAGGGAAAAATCTTGGTTCTTTGATCTTTCAAATTCCTCATAGTGATCAATAGATATAAATCCCAAGTGACTTAGAGAATAGAGCTATGCTCCCCAGAAATGGCACCAGAAAAAGGTCTTGATAACCCACAAGTATAGGGGATCGCAATAGTTTTTTAGGGTAGAGTATTCAACCCAAATTTATTGATTCGACACAAGGGGAGATAGAGAATATTCTTGAGTATTAGCAGCTGATTTGTCAATTCAACCACACCTGAAAGGCTTAATATCTGCAGCAAAGTAGTATGGAAGTAACGGTAACGGTGG
The DNA here is from genome assembly GCF_003073215.2 of Triticum urartu. Lineage (NCBI taxonomy): Eukaryota > Viridiplantae > Streptophyta > Magnoliopsida > Poales > Poaceae > Triticum > Triticum urartu. The sequence continues at coordinate 374,260,042 of NC_053024.1, forward strand.
AAAAAGTAATAGTAGCAGTTTTGTAGAAATCGTAACAGTGGCAACGGAAAAGTAACTTAGCAAAGATCAATATGAAACGAGCTCTTAGGCAATGGATCAATAATGGATAATTATGTTGGATGGCATTCATCATGCAACAGTTATAACATAGTGTGACACAGAACTAGCTCCAATTTATCAATATTATGTAGGCATGTATTTTGAATATAGTCATACGTGCTTGCAGAAAAGAACTTGCATGACATCTTTTGTCCTACCCTCCCATGGAAGCAGGGTCCTATTGGAAACTAAGGGATATTAAGGCCTCCTTTTAATAGAGAACCTGACCAAAGCATTAGCACATAGTGAATACTTTAACTCCTCAAACTACGGTCATCACTAGGAAGTGTCCGGACTATTGTCACGCCGGGGTTGCCGGATCATAAGACGTAGTAGGTGACTATAACTTGCAAGATAGGATCAAGAACACAAATATATTCATGAAAACCTAATAGGTTCAGATCTAAAATCATGGCACTCGGGCCCTAGTGACAAGCATTAAGCATAGCAAAGGCATAGCAACATCAATCTTAGAACATAGTGGATACTAGGGATCAAACCCTAACAAAACTAACTCAATTACATGGTAAATCTCATCCGACCCATCACCGTCTAGCAGGACTACGATGGGATTACTCACACATGGCAGTGAGCATCATGAAATTGGTGATGGAGGATGGTCGATGATGATGATGGCGATGATTTCCCCTCTCCAGAGCCCAAAACAAACTCTAGATCTGCCCTCCCGAGGAAGAACAGGAGGTGGCGGCGGCACCGTATCATAAAACGCGATGATCCTTCTCTCTGATTTTTTTCTCCCCGAATGTGAATATATGGAGTTGGAGTTGAGGTCGTTGGAGTTCCAGGAGACCCACAAGGCAGGGGCGCGCCCTCCACCCTTGTGGACAGCCGGTGGGTCCCCCTCTGTTGATTATTTTGCCAATATTTTTTATTTATTCCAAAAATATTCTCCGTGAAGTTTCAGGTCATTCTGAGAACTTTTATTTCTTCACAAAAATAACACCATTGCAATTCTTCTTAAAACAACGTCAGTCTAGGTTAGTTCAATTCAAATCATGTAAATTAGAGTTCAAAACAAGGGCAAAAGAGTTTGGAAAAGTAGATACGATGGAGATGTATCACTTGTCTTGATAATTTGTTTGGTTATAAAATTCCTATGCATAGGAAGTATGCTACACTTAAACTTGTTTTTCACATGCTACATGATGCTCTCTTCATGTTTCAATTGCTATATTTCATGTGAGCATCATTAAAAAATACCAACGCCTAGCTAAAAGGTTTTAAAGAAAAGGGCTTGAGGCCCTCTTTCATCTTCAATCCATTGGTAAATTTACTTGAGGCTATATTTTTATTCACCACATGATATGTGTTTTGCTTGGAGCAACTTGTATTATATGAGTCTTTGCTTTTCAGTTTGCCACAATCATCCTTGGTGTACACACCATTTGATATGGACACACATTAATCGTGAATTTATTAGAATACTCTATGTGCTTCACTTATATCTTTTGAGCTAGGAAGTTGCGCTAGTACTTCATTTATATCCTTTTAGAGCATGGCGGTGGTTTATTTTGTAGAAATTGATGAACTCTCATGCTTCACGTATGTTATTTTGGGAGTCTTAAAAACAGTATCACAATTTTCTTAGGTTATGAATTTGGTCCCAATATGATGGGCATCCAAGAAGAATATAATAAAAACTTTCATAAAGAGCATTATATATATGAGAAGTTTGATTCCTCGCATTTGTTTTGAGATATAAAGATGGTGATATTAGAGTCATGCTTGAGAGTAATTGTGGATTGGTAGAAATACTTGTGTTAAAGTTTGTGATTCCCGAAGCATGCACGTATGGTCTATCATTAGCGTTGAAGTTAGAGCATGATTTATTATTGATTGTCATCATTTGTGTGCAAGTCGGGAGCGCGGGATGGTTAACTCCTACCAACCTCTCCCCTAGGAGCATGCGTATTAGTACTTAGTTTTGATGGTGAATAAAATTTTGCAATAAGTATGTGAGTTCTTTATGACTAATGTTGAGTCCATGGATTATACGCACTCTCACCCTTCCACCATTGCTAGCCTCTCTAGTACCGCGCAACTTTCGCCGGTGCATTAAACCCACATATACCCTTCCTCAAAACAGCCACCATACCTACCTATTATGGCATTTCCATAGCCATTTCAAGATATATTTCCATGCAACTTCCACCGTTCCATTTATTATGACACGCACACCATCATTGTCATATTGTTCTCATATGCATGAGCCATTAATATAGAGTCATATTTTGTTCTAGTATCGGGTTGTAATTTTCGAGTTGTAAGTAAAGTGTGATGATCATCATTAATAGAGCATTGCCCCATGTGAGGAAAGGATGATGGAGGCTATGATTCTGCCACAAGTGACGATGAGGCTCCGGACTTAAAATAAAATAAAATATGCCAAAGTGCCCAATAAAAAATAAAAAAAGAGCCCAAAGAGCCCACAAAGAAAATAGAAATGAGAGAAAAAGGGAGAAGGGACAATGTTACTATCCTTTTCCACACTTGTGCTTCAAAATAGCTCCATGTTCTTCATTATAGAGAGTCTCCCATTTTATCAGTTTAATATACTAGTGGAATTTTTCATATAGAAATTGGCTTGTATATTCCAATGATGGGCTTCCTCAATTTGCCCTAGGTTTTCGTGAGCAAGCAAGATAGATGCACACCCACTTAGTTTTTTTAGCTTTCATACACTTATAGATCTAGTGCGTCCGTTGCACGGCAATCCCTACTCACTTGCATCAATATCAATTGATGGGCATCTCCATAGCCCATCAATTTGCCTAGTTAATGTGAGACTTTCTCCTTTTTTGCCTTCTCCTGACAACCTCCACCATACCCTATTCCACTTATAGTGCTATATCCATGGCCCATGCTCATGTATTGCGTGAAAGTTGAAAAGGTTTGAGAACACCAAAAGTATGAAACAATTGCTTGTCTAACACCAGGGTTGTGCATGATAAATACTTTGTGTGATGAAGATAGAGCATGAGAAGATTATATGATTTTGTAGGGATAACTTTCTCTAGCCATGATATTTTGAGAAGACATGATTGCTTTATTAGTATGCTTGAAGTATTATTATTTTAATGTCAATATTAAACTTTTTTTTGAATCTTATGGATCTAGATATTCTAGCAACAATAATAAGAATTACATAGATACATATTTTATGTAGCATTCCACATCAAAAATTCCGTTTTTATCATTTACCTACTCGAGGACGAGCATGAATTAAGCTTGGGGATGCTTGGTACGTCTCCAACGTATCTATAATTGTTTTGTTCCATGATATTATATTACCTGCTTTGGGTGTTTTATATGCATTAATATGCTATTTTATATTATTTTTGGGACTAACTTAACCTAGTGCCCAGTGTAAGTTGCTCTTTTTCCTTGTTTTTGACTTATAGAAAATCAAATCAAACGGAGTCCAAACAGAACGAAACTTTACGATGATTTTTCTTGGACTAGAAGAACCCATGAGAGTTGGGGAGGAGGCCAGAAGACCCACAAGGGGGCTACAAGCCCTGGGGGCACGCCCCAGGGGGCATGGCCAGGGGACGTGTGCCCCCTCCCGTGGCTCTTCTAACCCTAATACCAACACTATAGATCTTCAAATATTCCCCTATACCAGGGGTACACCAAAAATACATTTCCGCAGCCGCACGCTTCTGTTCTCGTGAGATCCCCTATTGGCGCCTTTTTCGGCACTCCGCTGGAGGTGGATTCGATCACGGAGGGCCTCTACACCAACCTTGTTGACCTTCCGATGATGTGTGAGTATTTTACCACAGACCTACGGGTGCATAGCTAGTAGCTAGATGGCTTCTCTCTCTCTCTCTTTGATCTCCAATACAATGTTCTCCTCGATGTAATCTTATTTTGTGGTGCGTTTCTTGAGAACCGATGAATTGTGGATTTATGATCAAACTATTTCATGCATGATTAAGATAGATTTGTATTTCTCTCCGATCTATCGATTTGGTTTGGCCAAGTAGATTGGTTTTTCTTGCAATGGGAGAGGTGCTTTGTGATGGGTTCAATCTTGCGGTGTCTTCACCCAGTGACAGTAGGGGTAGCGAGGCACATATTTTATTGTTTCCATTAAGTATAAAAAGATGGGGTCTATATCATATTGCTTGAGTTTATCCCTCTATATCATGTCATCTTGCTTAAGGCGTTACTCTGTTCTTATGAACTTAATACTCTAGATGCAGGTAAGAGTCGATCGATGTGTGGAGTAATAGTAGTAGATGCATGGAGGAGTCGTTCTACTTGTCACGGACGTGATGCCTATATTCATGATCGTTGCCTTAGATATCGTCATGACTTTGCGCTTTTCTATCAATTGCTCAATAGTAATTTGTTTACCCACATAATGCTTTCTTTGAGAGAAAAGCATCTAGTGAAATCTATGGCCCCTTGGTGTATTTTCCATCATATATTTTCATATCTATAAAAACAAAAACCCAAAAATACCTTGCTGCAATTTATTTATATTTACTTTATTTTGCCTTTTACTTATGTTTTATATCTATCTGTATTAGATCTCACTCTTGCAAGTGACCGTGAAGGGATTGACAACTCCTTTTTCGCATTGACTGGAAGTGTTTGTTGTTTGTGCAGGTGCATATATTGGGGACTTACTTATGCGTTCTACTGGATTGATACCTTGGTTCTTGACTGAGGGAAATACTTATCTCTACTTTGCTGCATCACCCTTTCCTATTCAAGGGAAAAACCAACCCAAGCTCAAGAAGTAGCATTGAGCGGGGCCATGGGATCACAAGAAAACTCCCTCCGTCCAGGTGCTTTAATTAACCATGTGTTAAACAGCGGATCGGCCACCATTAATGGAGAAGTTGTGATCTAGACGGGCGACTGGTGGATGGAGGTCAAATAGGTCGCTTCTCGATGAGCATGCGCGGCCTTGGCTGCTCGCACGTGTCCCATCGTGCCTGCGAGGTGGACAGGTCACACGCGTCCCATTGAGCCTGCATGGCGAACTGCTCGCACACGTCCCATTGAGCCTGCACGGCGGACTTCTCGCGCTCATCCCGTTTAACCAAACAGCTGCACGCACGCCACCAAGTATGGTTAAATTTTGGCACAAAATACAAAGATGACCAATGAACGAGGAACGAGGTAGTACTATCCCATAAGAAAAGAGGGACATGTGGCCGCACTTAAATGGTTACGGGAACACACACACGGTTCATACAATACAACCGTTTGTGATATTAACATGGCAAATATTTGTTTCAAAAGGACTTTGTTGGCTATTAATGTGCGCACCTTGTCTCAAACTGGATGAATTTTTTACCACGGCATATATGTGCAATGTCATGAAATCATGCCAAGTTTCATGCTTTTTTGGGGGAGTTTTCGATTTACTGGGATTTAAAACCCGAGATTCTCAATGTTTCAGGACGACAAGACGTTTGTAATTCATTCCTATTCCTTCAACGAGACCTAAACATGCACCTAATGACACATGTATGATTTTCCACCCATTTAGCTTCGCTGGATCATGTGCTTGTAGTTCAAATTTGAATTATGAACTACATTAAATGCCTAGAAAACTCAATTAATATAGAAAATGGCCAAACTAACCCTGAACAGTTTCAAATTTCAGCATGACACTCATGTTATTCTATGTTGCCTGTAGAAAACAAAATATAGGGTGAGAAGAGGCCGCGATTATCGCTTTGCCCACAAGAGGGGCATGGTTCCTTATCGGAACCACGAGGGTTGCAGGAAGCTTCGGTTTGTAAGAGCCTTGTAATATAGATTGGCCCAAATTGGATAATTTTTTTACCACGACATATATGTGCCATGTCGTGACACCATGCTAAGTTTCATGATTTTCGGGTGAGTTTGAAATTTACGGAGATTTAAAAACTAAGATTCATAATGTTTGAGATCGAGCCAGGATGCCGAGACTGCTGAATTCATTCCCATTCCTTCCATGGGACCTAAACATGCACCCAAGGATAGATATACGATTTTTCTAGCCGTTTTGGTGCACTGGAGCATGTATTTGTAGTTCGGATTTGAATTATGGACATTAAATGCCTAGAAAACTAAATTAATGTATAAGAAAGGTCAAATGAACCCTGAATAATTTCAAAGTTCAGCGCGAATATCCCGTTGTTCCATGTTGCGTGTAGAAGAAAATACAAGGTGAGAAGAGGGAGCGATTATCCTTTCGCCCACAAGGGGACACGTTTCCCTATCAAAACCATGAGGGCTCTTGCGAGAGGCTCCGGTTTGTAATAAAGCTTTGCCTAAATAGGGCAATTTTTTTACCACGACATATATGTGCCATGACGTGACACCAGCCAACTTTCATGATTTTCTGGTGAGTTTTGGATTTATGGGGATTTAAAAACTGAGATTTCAAATGTTTGAGGACGAGCCAGGATGCCGATACAGTTGTAATTCATTCCCATTCCTTGCATGGGACCTAAACATGCACCCAAGGACACATGTATGATTTTTCTAGCCATTTTGGAGAACTGGAGCATGTATTTGTAGTTTAGATTTGAATTATGGACATTAAATGCCTAGGAAACTCAATTAATATATAAAAAGGCCAAACGAACCCTGAATAATTTTAAATTTCGGCATGGATATCCTATCGTTCCATGTTTCCTGTAGAAAAAATACAAGGCGAAAAGAGGCAGCAATTATCATTTCGCCCACAAGGGGGACACCATGCCAAGTTTCACGATTTTCAAGTGAGTTTTGGATTTACGGGGATTTGAAAACCGAGATTCTCAATGTTTGAGGCGGAGCCAGACGCCGAGACAGTTGTAATTCATTCCCATTCTTTGCATGGGACCTAAACATGCATCCAAGGCCACATATATGATTTTTGTAGCCATTTTGGTGTACTAATTTGAATTATGCACATTAAATTAATGCTTATAAAACTTAAATATAATGTATAAAAAGGCCAAACGAACCCTGAATATTTAAAGTAGTTAGAGTCAACCATTTGTTACCCATGGGTAAGCACTGTGCGCATGCGTCGTGCTAGCTCACGCTTCCTTCTTTACTAAGTTTTCCATATTAATGTTGTTATATATCCAAACAAGCAACCGTTTCCCACCACTCCTCTGTAGCGACCCGACCTCAAACGGTCAAGTCTCTGTGCTTCAGTATCATCCCTGGATCGGTAATGCTGACACACACACTACTCGAAGGATTTATAACAGAGTAGCAATCACACACTTCTTACATCGAATGTCTCCAAAGAGAACTTATTACAATAAATATGGCTTAAGGCCATCTAACACGATAACATTAGAAGGCTTGGAAGATAAAATGAGTCCATCAACTCTAACGCCATAGCTGAGCTGTACGGCAACGACCTAGCGAACCTTACTCTTCGTCTGAAAAGTCTGCAACATGATACGTTGCAGCCCGAAAATGGGTTAGCACATGGAATATGCTGGCAAAATAACACAGTAGAGCAATGGACAGAAATAGGCTATCACTATATGCATATATGGCTGCTAGAGGCTCTATGGTTAATTAGTTTTTGCAAAAAGCCAATTTTTCCCTATAACAAAGGAATACATTTTATTTAACTATCATGGTAGTTGAGCAATATTGAGAAGGTTCCTCCAACTCAATCCCAATTAAAAGTAATATAACCCAACAAATTAATTTAGAGTGATGAGATCCAATAGGAAAATCCAAGTACTAGATACTCAAGATGTCCATAACCGGGAACACGGCTAACCATGATTAGATTGTACACTCTGCAGAGGTTTGCGCACTTTTCCCCACAAGACTCGATCTCCTCCATTGGATTTCTTGCACTACTTGGTGTTTGAGAAACGGATGACCGAGACAGTCTTTCAGAAACACTAACTCTTTACTCTGGGTGGACAGTTACACCTACTTTCCCCTACATCTGCTAGCCCACCACTGAAAGAGGTCATGAAACATACTCAACTATGCCAGAGCCCATAATGGCTTGTGGCTGCACATGGAAGTTTCTAGCATGAATAGTATTAAGATCCCTTTGAGCCTGGGTGGCGGACCGTAGGATGATCACATGGGTACTCCGGGATATCCTAGGACAACACAGGATTCTCTAGGTGCCCAAACAAGCAATCCACCTAGATGTGCATTGAAGTTTCCACCTTAAGTTGAACCATTAATTAGCATCTCACATCCATCATGGATACACTCAAACCCAATCCACGTCTACGAGCATAACATGGCAATATAAGCATAACGTAGAAATAACTCCCATGGTTTGATAACAAAACATGGCATTAGGTTCTACCTCATCAACTACTTCCCAAACCTACAAGTTAATCACATCCTAATCATGCAGTGTTTGGGATTGGAACTAATGCATAAAAACTGGGTGTGAAAATAGTATGATCAATGTGTTACTTGCCTTGCTGACGATCCGCAAAACTTAGGGACTCGTAGTAGCACACTTCGCACTCCGGGTGTTCTATCACAAACAAACAATAGCATACATAAGCAATCAAGCAAAGATGCACAGATAAAATACAAATAAGAAGAATTAACTAGGAAGTTCAACTTAAGAACTCCGGTTTGCAAAAAGAATCAAATCAAACGGAGCAACGAAACACAAACTACGAAAGAAACAAGACCCGATTACTAATCTGGACTAAAGTCAAATTTTACAGTACCAAAATCTTGGTCAAGTTGGTTAAACAGAAAGAGGGCTTCGAGACGAAGATATAGGCGCTTGAATCACCTGATTCCGATAAACGAGCGAAAAGATAAACTAAAACGAAAATCGGATCAGAAATCGCGATTGAAAATAATCGCAAAAAACCCAAGAAAAAGAAAAACGAACGAACAGGCTAATGAACGAGCGTTCGTTGTCTGTGACTAACGGGCGAAAACTGTATTTTAAAACGAACGTACGGACGAACGTCCGCTAAATAAACTAAGATGAGAAAACCAACGAACCGATCTAAAAAAACGTAACTAGGGGTTTTTAAAAAAACTGACGGTTTTTACCTAAACCGAAAAAAACCGAACGGCGAGATTTGTGAACTCTGGCGCGGCTCCGGCGACTTCCGGCGAGCGGGCGGCAGCGGGGTGTGGCGCGGGGCGGCGGAGGGCGGCACGGCAGCGGCGGCGCAGCAACAGGCGGCGGGGCTGGCGACTGGCGGCGGCGACTTGGGGCTCCAAGGGGGCCCCGGGTCCGGCTTTTAAAGGGGGAGGGGAGGCGGCTTGCGGGAGGGGCGAAGCCATGGCGGCGGCGGCTCAGACTCCCTCGAGGAGTCCGGCTCGGAGACGACGGCGGCGCGGGGCTGGCTGGGCCAACTGGGCCGCGGCCCAGTTTGGTCCGGCGGGCTTTCTCGTTTTTTAAACATATTCCGCCGAAAAGAAATCCTAGAAAAATAAATAAAAAACTAAAAATACCAAAACAAATTTTTACCGTCTAAATAAAATATTTAGAACAAGGTGAACATTTTCTTGGCCTAAAATGCATTTTTTGAAAAATGCATAAATATTTCCATGCAAATAAAATAGCAATAAAATCCGAATAAAATCAAATGTTTGACTTTAATATTTTTCCTCCTATATTTCATTTATTTTTGAGAAGTCATATTATCTCCTCTCTTATATTTTTATATGAAATATTTTCGGAGAGAAAAATAATAAAACAAGTGATCCTTGTTTCGATATTTGATAAAATTCAAATATGAACACCGTGAAATCCCCAACTCTCTCCGAGGGTCCTTGAGTTGCTTAGAATTTCGAGGATTGCGAAACGAAATGCAAATAAAATATGATATGCATGAATGACCTACGTATAACATTCCAAATTGAAAATTTGGGATGTTACAAACCCACCCCCCCTTAAGATGAATCTCGCCCTCGAGATTCGGGTTGTCTAGGAATTAGGTGTGGGTGGTCTTTGCGAAGATCATCCTCTCGTTCCCAGGTGGCTTCATCCTCGGTATGGTGGCTCCACTAAACTTTGCAAAATTTGATAACCTTGCTGCGAGTAACTCGACTAGCAATCTCTAGAATCTTGACAGGCTTCTCCTCATACGTCAAATCACTGTCCAACTGAATTGCTTCCAGGGGCACTGTATCTCTCAGAGGAATATCGACCATCTCCGCATGACACTTCTTCAACTGGGAAACATGAAACACGTCATGTACTACTGACAGTCCTTCAGGTAACTGCAACTTGTAGGCAACTTCTCCCATGCATTCCAAAACACGGTACGGTCCCCCAAATCTTGGGGCTAATTTCCCCTTAACACCAAAACGTTTAACACCTCGAAGACGTGATACTCGCAGATACGCTCTGTCTCCGATTTCATAGACTACCTCCTTGTGTTTTGAATCTGCATAACTCTTCTGTCGGGACTGAACTACCTTCAGTCTATCTTGAATTAGCTTAACCTTCTCTTCAGACTCCTTAATCAAATCTGGTCCAAACAACTGGCAGTCTCCAACTTCATCCCACATCAACGGCGTCCTGCACCTTCTTCCCTACAAGGCTTCGAACGGTGCCATCTTCAAACTGGCCTGGTAACTGTTGTTGTATGAGAACTCCGCATAGGGCAGGTTGTCATCCCAACTAGATCCATAATCTAGCACACAAGCTCTCAACATGTCCTCCAGAATCTGATTGACTCTCTCGGTCTGTCCATCTGTCTGCGGGTGAAAAGCTGTACTGAACTCCAGCCGGGTACCCAAGGTCTGGTGTAGCTGGTGCCAAAACATCAAGGTAAACTGTGTTCCTCTATCTAATACGATGATTCTCGGAACCCCATGCAAACACACGATCCTGGTCATGTATATCTTGGCCAACTTTGCACTTGTATATGTGGTTTTTACTGGGATAAAGTGAGCCACTTTGGTCAAGCGATCAACTACTACCCATATAGAATCATATCCTGATTTGGTCTTGGGAAATCCGGTGATAAAATCCATACCAAGCTTATCCCACTTCCATTCGGGTATCGGCATAGGCTGTAGCAATCCTGCTGGTTTTTGATGTTCTGCCTTCACTCTTTGACATACATCATATATGGCTACATACTCGGCAATATCATTCTTCATACCATTCCACCAAAAATGCTCCTTCAAATCCAAATACATCTTAGTGTTTCCGGGGTGTATCGAGTATGGCGAGTCACGAGCTTCCTGTAGTATCAACTTTTTGATCTCTGCATTATTGGGCACATATATATGGTCCTCAAACCACAAGGTGTCGTGCTCATCCTCACGAAACCCTTTGGCTTTCCCTTCACTCATCTTCTCCTTTATCTCAGCGATCTCTTTGTCATCCTTCTGAGCTTCTCGAATCTTTTCCAATAATGTTGACTGTACCTCCAATGTTGCCAAAAAGCCTTTAGGAACTATCTCCATTTGAAGTTCCCTGAGATCCTCGGCTAACTCCTTTGGCATCTCTCCTCTTACGAGGGTGTTAGCATAACTCTTACGGCTCAAAGCATCTGCTACGACATTGGCCTTCCCTGGATGATAATGCAGCTTTATATCATAATCCTTTATGAGCTCCAACCATCTCCTCTGCCTGAGGTTAAGCTCCTTCTGGGTGAAGATGTACTTAAAAACTCTTGTGATCCATGTATACATCGCAATGGTTTCCAATGAGAAAATGTCTCCAGGTCTTGAGCACGTGCACCACAGTTGGTAACTCCAAATCATGTGTGGCATAATTTAACTCATGTGGTTTCAGTTGTCGTGAGGCATACAAAACCACTCTTCTGTCTTGCATCAGTACTCCTCCAAGTCCTAAGCGTGAAGCATCGCAATACACTTGGAAGTCCTTGCGTATATCTGGCAGAATCAGCACTGGGGCTGAAGTCAATCGTTTCTTCAACTCCTGGAAACTTGCTTCACATTCATCAGTCCAATGGAACTTAGTGTCCTTCTTCAACAATGCCGTCATAGTCTTTGCAATCTTAGAGAAATTCTCAATAAATCTCCAACAGTATCCCCCGAGTCCAAGAAAACTGCGGATCTCTCCAACTGAGGTGGGTGCCAACCACTCAGTGACTGACTGAACCTTGGTGGGATCCACGGCTATACCCTCTCCTGATATAACATGTCCAAGGAATCCAACTTCCTTCAACCAAAACTCACATTTACTGAACTTTGCATACAACTGATGTTCTCTGAGCTTCTCCAGAACCATACGTAGATGCTCCTTGTGCTCCTCTTCATTCTTCGAGTATACCAAGATATCATCAATGAACACCACAACGAACTTATCCAAGAACTCCATGAACATCTTGTTCATCATACTCATGAAGTAGGAAGGGGCGTTTGTCAATCCAAAAGACATGATCGTATACTCATACAGCCCGTACCTTGTGGTGAAAGCTGTCTTAGGTATATCCTTCTCTCGAATCTTTAGCTGGTGATATCCTGATCGCAGATCGATCTTCGAAAACACTTTAGCTCCTGTCAACTAGTCAAATAAATCATTGATCATTGGCAGTGGGTACTTGTTCTTGATTGTCACTTCATTCAATGCACGATAATCAACAACCATTCTCAAAGATTTATCCTTCTTCTCAACCAAGAGTACTGGTGCTCCCCATGGTGATGAACTTCGTCGGATGTAACCTTTCTCCAACAACTGCTTAATCTGCTTCTTGATCTCTTCTAGATCATTTGCAGGCATCCGGTAGGGTCTCTTTGATATTAGCCCGGTGCTTGGCAATAGCTCTATCAAAAGCTCGATGTCTCGATCCGGCGGCATGCCTGGTAACTCCTCTGGAAAAACATCTGGGTAATCCTTCACTACAGGTACTTCCTCCTGAACAACTCCCGTGAGGGTATTTACTTGGCTCCTCCTAGGCGCATGCCTAGATACATACCTGATCCTTTTTCCCTCCGGGGTGGTGAGAAAAATCGACTTACTCGCACAATCGATGTTTCCCCCATACATAGATAGCCAATCCATTCCCAGTATCACATCCAATCCTTGTGACTCCAAAATTATCAGGTCTGAAGGGAAAATATGGCTTCCTATGGTCAATGGCATCTGAAAGCATCCTTGGCTTGCCATATACTCCGCTCCTGGTGAACTTACTAACATGGGTGTCCTGAGTACTTTAGTGGGCAATTTATACTTATCCACGAATCCCCTTGATATGTATGAATGCAATGCACCAGTATCAAAAAGAACGATTGCAGTAAATGACTTAACCAAAAACATACCGATAACTGCATCAGGCTGCTCCTTAACCTCCTCCACGTTCACGTGGTTCATTTGTCCCCTGTTGAAAGGGTTGGGCTTCTTCCCAGCACTTCCATTACCATTACCATTCTTCGCTTCAGGGCACTCAATGGCGTAGTGTCCAGTCTTCCCGCACTTCAAACAAGTAATGTGACCTAGGTCCTTCCTGGCGGGTGTGGCTGGGTTAGAGCGGTTCTGATTACTACGTGCTCCATTCCCGTTTCCATTCTTGGGGCCACTATGGTTGTGAGAACTCCCTCCATTGTGGGTGTGACCTCCATGGTTATGGACAAGTCCTCCCGAGTTTGGGGTTAAACGAGGCTTCTGTTGAGCTCCTGAGTTGTACCTTCCTTGTCCATACTTCCTTTTGCGGCTCTCAATTGTCCGCTGCTTCCCTTCAATCATAAGAGCCTTTCTACCAACTCCTGGTAGTTGTTAAATGTTGCCACCATCAACTGCATGCTCATCTCATCATTCAGCCCTTCCATAAACTTCTCATGCTTTGCGGCATCTGTGGCCACATCATCAGGGGCATAACGAGATAGCTTACTAAATTCATCCACGTACTGCCCCACAGTATGGTTCCCTTGGCGTAAGTTGCGAAATTCACGCGTCGTCATGCTCATAGCTCCTGCTGAGATGTGGGCTGTGCGGAATGCTTGCTGGAACTGGTCCCATGTAACAGTGGCTATGGGATAGGTGACGGTGTAATTCTCCCACCATGAGGCTGCTGGTCCATCCAATTGGTGTGCGGCAAAACGCACCTTCTCTGCATCAGTGCAACCAGCGGTGGTCACCTCCCTTCCAATCCGGCGTAGCCAGTCATCCGCAACTATTGGCTCGGTGCTACTGGAAAACACCGGCGGCTGTAACCTCAAAAAACGAGCTAAGTTGTCAACTGGTGGTGGTGGCAGTGGGTTGTTGTTGTTGTTGCCTTGGTTTTGAACTAACAACTGCATCAAGGTATTCTGCTGCTGGATCAACTGAGTGAGCTCCGGTGGAAAGGTAAATCCGGGTCACGTCTCGGAGGCATATGGGGGTTTAGAGGGAAGAGAATAGAATAGAATGAGGTCTAGTGAGAAAACACTACCCATATGCACATGAGACAAACACAATCATATCACTCAATCAACGCTCCTCTCATCGGGAGAAGGCAATCTCCATCAACATCTTCACCAGCACCATCTCATCTCCAAACCCTAGTTCATCTCTTGTATCCAATTCTTGTCTCAAAGTCCGGGATTGGTGCTAGTAGGTTGCTAGTAGTGTCGATTACTCCTTGTAGTTGATGCTAGTTGGTTTATTTGGTGGAAGATCATATGTTCAGATCCTATATGCATATTATTACCCCTCTGATTATGAACATGAATATGCTTTGTGAGTAATTGCGTTCGTTCCTGAGGACAAGGGAGAAGTCTTGCTATGAGTAGTCATGTGAATTTGGTATTCGTTTGATATTTTGATAAGATGTATGTTATCTAGCCTCTAGTGGTGTTATGTGAACGTCGACTACATAACACTTCACCATTATTTGGGCCTAGAGGAAGGCATTGGGAAGTAATAAGTAGATGATGGTTGCTAGAGTGACAGAAGCTTAAGCCCTAGTTTATGTGTTGCTTCATAAGGGGCTGATTTGGATCCACATGTTTCATGCTATGGTTAGGTTTACCTTAATACTTTTGTTGTAGTTGCAGATGCTTGCAATAGAGGTTAATCATAAGTGGGATGCTTGTTCAAGTAAGAACAGCACCCAAGCACCGGTCCACCCACATATCAAATTATGTAAGTATCAAACGCGAATCATATGAACGTGATGAAAACTAGCTTGACGATATTCCCATGTGTTCTCGGGAGCGCTTTTCCTTATATAAGAGTTTGTTCCGACTTGTCCTTTGCTAAAAAAAGGATTGGGCCACCTTGCTGCACTTTATTTACTTTTGTTTTGCTCGTTACAGTTTACCTTATCACAAAACTATCTGTTACCACTTATTTCAGTACTTGCAGAGAATACCTTGCTGAAAACCGCTTATCATTTCCTTCTGCTCCTCGTTGGGTTCGACACTCTTACTTATCAAAAGGACTACGATAGATACCCTATACTTGTGGGTCATCAAGACTCTTTTCTGGCGCCGTTGCCGGGGAGTGTAGCGCCTTTGGTAGGTGGAATTTGGTAAGGAAAAATTTATATAGTGTGCTGAAATTTACTGTCACTTGTTATCATGGAAAGTAATTCTCCAAGGGGCTTGTTCGGGGTATCTTCACCCCGTCCAGTAGAGAAAATAGTTGCTCCTCAACCTAATGAACCTATTGAAAATGAAACTCCTTTTGAATTTCCTTCGGGTATGATGGAAAGACTGCTAGCTAACCCTTTTACAGGAGATGGAACAAAACATCCTGATGAGCACTTAATATATGTGGATGAAGTTTGTGGATTATTTAAGCTTGCAGGTATACCCGATGATGTTGCTAAGAAGAAGGTCTTCCCTTTATCTTTGAAGGGAGACACATTGATATGGTATAGGCCATGTGATGATATGAGATCATGGGACTATAAAAGATTGAAGTTGGAATTTCATCAAAAGTATTACCCTATGCATCTTGTTCATCGTGATTGCAATTATATATATAATTTCTGGCCTCGCGAAGGAGAAAGCATCGCTCAAGCTTGGGGGAGGCTTAAATCAATGTTATATTCATGCCCCAATCATGAGCTCCCGAGAGAAATAATTATGCAAAGTTTTTATGCTCGGCTTTCTGAAAACAATCGCACCATGCTTGATACTTCTTGTGCTGGCTCTTTTATGATGAAGACTATTGAATTCAAATGGAATTTATTGGATAGAATTAAATGCAACTCTGAAGATTGGGACCTCGATGAAGGTAAGGAGTCAGGTATGACACCTAAGTTTGATTGTGTTAAATCTTTTATGGACACCGATATTTTCCATAATTTTAGCAGTAAATATGGACTTGACTCTGAGATAGTAGCTTCTTTCTGTGAATCTTTTGCTACTTATGTTGATCTCCCTAAGGGGAAGTGGTTTAAATATCATCCTCCCATAGAAGTAAAAGTAGCTGCACCTATTAAAGTTGAAGAAAAGACTGTCACTTATAATGATCCTATTGTTCCTACTTCTTATATTGAGAAACCACCTTTCCCTGTTAGAGTAAAGGATCATGCTAAAGCTTCAACTGTTGTTCGTAAAAGTAATATTAGAACATATACACCTCCTGAGAAAGTTAAATTAGAACCTAATATTGCTATTGTTAAAGATCTCTTGTCTGATAATATTGATGGGCATGTTATTCAGTTCGAAGGTGAAACTGCTAGAATTGCTAAACCTTGTGCTAAAGATAAACATAGACCTGTGGTAGGCGTGCCTGTTATTTCTGTTAAAATAGGAGATCATTGTTATCATGGTGTAACATCCCAAATTTTCAATTTGGAATGTTATACATAGATCATCCATGCATATCATGATTTATTGCATTTCTGTTCCGCAATCCTCGAAATCCTCAGCAACTCAAGGACCCACGGAGAGAGTTGGGGATTTTCCGGTTTTCATATTTGATTTTTATCAAATAATGAAACAAGGATTTTTATTTTAATAATTTTTCTCTCCGAAAAATATTTCATATTAAATCAAACGAGTGGAGATAATATGACTTCCCCAAAATAATTGAAATATTGGAGGAAAAATATTAAAATCATTTATTGGATTTTATTTGGTTTTATTCGGATTTTATTTGCATTAGAAAAATTGCACGTTATCAAAATTGCATTTTAGGGCCAAGAAAATGTTCAACTCGTCCTAAATATTTTATTTAGACGGTGGAAATTTGTTTTGGCATTTTTCGATTTTTATTTATTTTTCTAGGATTTTTCTTCTATCGGCGGTATTATATATAAAAAAAATCCCGCGCCCGACTGGGCCTAGGGCCCAGCCGAGCCAGGCCGGCCCAGCCGCCGCCGCCGCCTCCTGCGCGCGCGCCGCCGCTGCCGCCGACTCGGACGATGAGTCCGAGCCGGACTCCGTCGCCGCCGCCTTGCCCCCTCCTCCAAGCCGCCCCACCCCGCCCCCTTTATATACGCGCCGCCTGAGCCCCCCACCGCCACCATCGCCGCCTCCCGCACCCCGCCACGAGCCGCGCCGCGCCTCCCGCCGCCGCCGAGCCCCGCCGCCTGCGCCGCCGCCGCACCCCGCCGCCCCGCGAGCCGCCGCCCCGCCGCCCAAGCCCAAGCCCTCGCCAGAGCCCCTCGCCGGAGGTAGCCGCCGGATCCAACCGCCGGTTTTTCTTAAAAACCGTTCGGTTCTTTTTTTTTCAAAACCCTAGTTTTCATTTTTTAATAGATCGGTTTTTCTCCGGCTTATTTATTTAGCGAGCGTTCGCTCGTTCGTTCGTTTTAACGAACGCGTTCTTCATTTAGATCCAGATAACGAACGTTCGTTCGTTAATCTGTTCGTCATTTTTCTTTTTCTCGTATTTATTCCGCAATTTTTCTGATCGCGATTTCTGATCCGATCTTAATTTCTGTTTATCTTTTCGCTCGTATATCGGAATCAGGCGATTCAAGCGCCTGGAGTTTCGTCTCGAAACCCTCTTTTCGGTTAATCAACTCAAACAAGTTTTTGCTACTGTAAAATTTGACCTAAGTTCAGATTAGTAAATGAAGTGGTTTTCTTTTGCCGTTTGACTTTCGTTGTTTCGTTTGTTTTGATTCTTTTTGCATACCGGAGTTCTTAAGTTGAACTTTCTGGTCAACCTCTCTTATTTGAGTTTTGCTTATGCATCATTGCTTGTTACTTATGTATGTTATTGTTTGCTTGCGATAGAATTCCCGGAGTGCGAAGCGTGTTACTACGAGTCTCTAGGATTCGCGGATCGTCAGCAAGGCAAGTAACACTTTGATCATATCCCATTATTACCCACTTTTTATGCATTAGTTCCAATTCTCAAACATTGCATGATTAGGATGTCATTAACTTGGGGGTTGGGAAGTAGTTGCTGAGGTAGAACCTATTGCCCTGTTATATTCAAATCCTTGGGAGTTACTTCTACGTATTGCTTATATTGCTATGCTATGCTCGTAGACGTGGTTTGGGTTTGAGTGCAATTCATGACAGATGTGAGATTGTTAATTAATGGTTCAACTTAAGGTGGTAACTTAATCAAACAACTGGGTGGATTGAGGCACCTGGGGAACCCAGTGTAGTCTTTATTTTTTTGGAAATCCTGGGGTACCTGTGTGATCTTCCTATGGACCGCCACCGAGGCTCAAAGGGAACTAAGATGATTCATGCTAGAAACTTCCGTGTGCAGCCACAAGCTATTATGGGCTCTAGCATAGTTGAGTAAGTTACGTGAAGCTCTTGAAGAGGTAGATCAGCAGGTAGTGGGTTTGGTTGGTTTGGTATGGTCTACCCGGAGTAGAGAGTTAACGTTTCTGAAAGACTGTGTCTCGGTCATCCGTTTCTCAAACACCATGTAGTGCAAGAAATCCAACGGAGGCGATCGAGTCTTGTGGGGAAAAGTGCGCAGACCTCTGCAGAGTGTACAATCTAATCATGGTTAGCCGTGTCCCTGGTTATGGACAATTCTTGAGTATCTAGTACTTGGGTTATCACATGTATCTCACCATGTTTAATTAATACTGTTGGGTTGTTAATCACTTTAATTTGGATTGAGTTGGGGTTACCTTCTCAATGATGTTTCAACCACCATGAGAGTTAAATTAAAATCTATTCCTTTGTTGTAGGGAAAAATTGGCTTTTCGCAAAAATTATAAGCATACAGCTTTCCACCAGCCATATATGCATGTAGTGATAGCATTATTCTGTTTCTGCTCTACTGTGTTATATTGCCAGCATATTTCGTGTGCTAACCCGTTTTCGGGCTGCAACGTATTATGTTGCAGACTTTTCAGACGAGGAGTAAGGTTCGTTAGGTCGTTGCCGTGCAGCTCAGCTATGCCGTTGGAGTTGATGGACTCACTTTATCTTCCAAGCCTTCCGCTGTTATCGCATTAGATGGCCTTAAGCCATATTATTGTAATAAGTGTGTGATTGCTACTCTGTTATAAATCCTCGAGTATTGTGTGTGTCAGCATTACCGATCCAGGGATGACACTGAAGTACAGAGACTTGACCATCTGAGGTCGGGTCGCTACAAGATGGTATCAGAGCACACGCTGAGTGTAGGACACCACCACTAAGATAAACCCTAGGTCACACTTCTCTGCTCATTTCTGACTCCTCTCCATTTTCTACTCTTTAGGATGGCGGAGATAAAGAACAAGTTTGCACAACCGGATGAAGATACACCTTTTGGACGTCACCTGAAGGAAGTCACTAGGTACTTGAACATTGGAATACCAAGCTTCACCGGGACGTACAACGCCACTTTACCAGAAGAAGAGCGCTGGATGATTCAAGTACAAGTTCCAGGAAGGACGTTCTCACCAACCTCTAAACCCATAGAATTTTCCTTCGACGCACCAACCTGGAGTTTAGGAAAGAGTATGGAAGCTCACATCACCATGGGACACATTGGAGAAGTGTATCACAGGGATCTCCAGGACACTATCTACCAAATATGTGGGCGCCGATACGAGCAATGGGAAGTAATCAGCACTAAGAAGGATAGATCCATTGCAGCTTTCATCCAGGAGTTAAACCAGCACATTCGACGTCAGGAGAACCAGATGTGTGCGGACATGATGTACTTGAAGAAGGCGAAGACTAGGATCATCGAGCTGGAGGAAGAACTCAAGTTTACCCGCGATGGATATGAGGAGGAAATCAAGACCCTACTAGAGAAGAATGACGACCTAGTCAAGAAGATCGGAGTATTCATGGGAGGACCAGCACCGGGAGTAGAAGACGACGATTCCACTTGCCCGGACAACTACATCATCATCGACGACACCGACTCCGACCCTAGTGATGATGACTTTGAAGACGAAGCTGGAGCAGACATCATGGAGTCTTCCACCGATCAAAATTTCTAGATGACCACCAACTATTAGTAGTATTTCCCCCATGTATACAGTAGTAGTGAGAACTTTTGCGATAGTTCTAGACCGTTTGTATGCCCTTGCTTGATTGATTGAGTGAAGTGATTGTGTTTGTCTCATGTGCATATGGGTAGTGCCTTCTCATTAGACCCCTTTTCTATTCTAATCTCTTCCATCTAAACCCATCAGATGCCTCCGAGACATGACACCGGTTTTGCCTTCCCACCGGAGCTCACCCAGTTGATCCAGCAGTAGAATGCCTTGATGCAATTGCTAGTTCAGAGCTAGGGCAACAATAACAACAACAACCCACCGCCAGTGGACAACCTAGCCCGTTTTCTAAGGTTACAGCCGCCGGTGTTTTCCAGTAGCACCGAGCCTATAGTTGCTGATGATTGGCTACGCCGTATTGGAAGGGAGTTGACCACTGCAGGTTGCACAGATGCTGAGAGGGTGCGCTTTGCCGCACATCAATTGGATGGACCAGCAGCCTCATGGTGGGAGAATTACACAGCCACTTTTCCTGTAGCCAATGTCACTTGGGACCAGTTTCAGCAAGCTTTCCGCACCGCCCATGTCTCAACTCGAGTTATGCAGATGAAGAAGTGAGAGTTTCACAACCTACGCCAGGGGAACCGTACTGTGGCTCAGTACATGGATGAGTTTAGCAAGTTTTCACGCTATGCCCCTGATGATGTGGCCACAGATGCCGCAAAGCAGGAGAAGTTTATGGAAGGGCTAAATGATGAGATGAGCATGCAGTTGATGGTATCAACCTTCAACAACTACCAGGAGTTGGTAGATAAGGCTCTTATGATTGAAGGGAAACAACAACAGATTGAGAGCCGCAAGAGAAAGTATGGACAAGGGAAGTATAACTCAGGAGCTCAGCAGAAGCCTCGCCTAACCTCGAACTCGGGAGGACTTGTTCATAACCATGGAGGTCACAACCACACTAGAGGAGGATCACATAACCACAGTGGTGCTAAGAATGGGAATGGGAACGGAGCTAACAACAATTAGAACCGCTCCAACCCGTCCACTCCCCCCAAAAGAGACTTAAGTCAGGCTACCTGTTTTAAGTGCGAGAAGAGAGGGCACTATGCCAATGATTTCCTCGAAGGAATGAATGGAAACGGAAATGGAAGCACTGGGAAGAAGCCCAATCCATTCAACAAAGGACAAGTGAACCACGTTAACGTGGAGGAGGTTGAAGAGCAGCCGGACACGGTAATAGGTAAGTTTTTGGTTAAGTCATTTACCGCTCTTGTTCTTTTCGATACTGGTGCATCACATTCATACATATCAAGGGGATTCATGGATAAGTTTAAACTACCAACCCAAACCCTTAGGACCCCTCTTTTAGTGAGTTCACCCAGAGCAGAATATATGGCTAGCCGATGGTGTGAGCAAATACCCTTAACCATTGGCACACATGTGTTTCTGTCCGACCTAATTATCTTGGAGTCGCAAGGATTGGATGTGATATTGGGTATGGACTGGATGTCAAAGTATGGAGGAAGCATTGACTGTGCGAGTAAGTCGATTTATCTCACCACCTCGGAGGGAAAAAGGATTAAGTATGTGTCTAGGCATGTGCCTAAAAGGAGCCAAGTGAATGCCCTTACGGGAGTTGTTCAGGAGGAAGTGCCGGTAGTAAAGGATTACCCGGATGTTTTCCCAGAGGAGTTACCAGGCATGCCACCGGACAGAGATATTGAGTTTTTGATAGAGCTGTTACCAGGAACAGGACCAATATCCAAGAGACCCTATCGGATGCCCGCGAATGATCTGGAGGAAATTAAGAAACAGATCAAGGAGTTATTGGAGAAAGGATACATCCGAAGGAGTTCATCACCTTGGGGAGCCCTAGTACTTTTGGTTGAGAAGAAGGATAAATCCCTAAGGATGGTTGTTGATTATCGAGCCTTGAATGAAGTGACGATAAAGAACAAGTACCCACTGCCGATGATCAACGATCTGGTTGATCAGTTGCAAGGAGCTAAAGTGTTCTCAAAGATTGATTTACGATCAGGGTATCATCAGTTGAAGATACGAGAGAAGGACATACCGAAGACGGTGTTCACAACGCGATATGGATTATACGAGTACACGGTCATGTCGTTTGGACTGACTAATGCCCCTGCCTATTTCATGAGCATGATGAACAAGGTGTTCATGGAGTATTTGGACAAGTTTGTTGTGGTGTTTATTGATGATATCATGGTATACTCGAAGAACGAGGAGGAGCACAAAGAGCATTTGCGTTTAGTTCTCAAGAAGCTCAGGGAACACTAGTTGTATGCTAAGTTTAGCAAATGCGAGTTCTGGCTGAAGGAAGTCAGATTCCTTGGACATGTTATATCAGGAGAAGGTATAGCAGTAGACCCCAGCAAGGTTCAGTCAGTCACTGAATGGTTGGCACCCACCTCAGTTAGCGAGATCCACAGTTTTCTTGGACTCGCAGGATACTACCGGAGATTCATTGAGAATTTTTCCAAGATTGCAAAACCAATGACTGAACTGTTGAAGAAGGATACCAAGTTTAAATGGACAGAAGATTGTGAAGCAAGTTTCCAGGAGTTGAAGAAACGTTTGACTACAGCCCAAGTGCTAGTACTGCTAGATATACATAAGGAGTTCCAAGTGTATTGCGACGCCTCTCGCTTAGGACTTGGATGTGTGCTTATGCAGGACGGAAGAGTTGTTTCGTATGCCTCATGACAACTAAAACATCATGAGTTGAATTATGCTATGCATGATTTGGAGCTAGTAGCCGTAGTGCATGCGTTGAAGACTTGGAGACATTACCTTATTGGAAACCGTTGTGATGTGTACATGGATCACAAGAGTTTGAAGTACATCTTCACCTAGAAGGAGCTGAACCTTAGGCAGAGGATATGGTTGGAGCTTATGAAGGATTATGACATGAAGCTACACTATCATCCAGGAAAGGCCAATGTCGTAGCAGACGCATTGAGTCGGAAGAGTTATGCTAATATCCTTGAAAGTAAAGGACTGCCGAAGGAATTAGCAAAGGACATCATGGAACTTCGGTTAGAGATTGTACCTAGAAGGTTCATTGCCACAATGGAGGTTCAGTCGACACTGCTGGACAAGATTCGGGAAGCTCAGAAATATGATAAAGAGATTGCCGAGATAAAGGAGAAGATGGGCAAAGGAAAGGCCAAAGGTTTTCGTGAGGATGAGCACGATACCCTATGGTTTGAGGACTGAATTTACGTTCCCAATAATCAGGAGATCAGAAAGTTAATACTTCAAGAGGCGCATGAATCACCATACTCAATACACCCGGAAACACCAAGATGTATTTGGATTTGAAGGAACGTTTCTGGTGGACTGGTATGAAGAAGGATATTGCCGAGTATGTAGCCGTACGTGATGTATGTCAGAGAGTTAAGGAAGAACATCAGAAGCCAGCAGGACTGTTACAACCTATGCCGATACCCGAATGGAAGTGGGATAAACTTGGCATGGACTTTATCACCGGATTACCCAGGACTAAAGCAGGATATGATTCCATATGGGTAGTAGTTAATCGTTTGACCAAATTAGCTCACTTCATCCTAGTGAAAACCACCTATACAAGTGCAAAGTTGGCCAAGATCTATATGTCCAGGATCGTATGTCTGCATGGAGTTCTGAGTACCATCGTATCAGATCGAGGAACACAGTTTACTTCAAAGTTTTGGCATCAGTTACACCAGACTTTGGGAACGAGATTGGAGTTCAGTATAGCGTTTAACCCACAAACATATGGACAGACTGAGAGAGTCAATCAAATTTTGGAGGACATGTTGAGAGCCTGTGCGCTAGATTATGGATCTAGTTGGGATGACAATTTGCCGTATGCAGAGTTCTCATACAACAATAGCTACCAAGCCAGTTTGAAGATGGCACCGTTTGAAGCCCTGTATGGACGCAGGTGCAGAACACCGTTGATGTGGGATGAGGTAGGAGACCGATAGTTGTTTGGACCAGACCTGATTAAAGAATCTGAGGAGAAGGTAAAACTGACCCGAGACCGACTGAAGATTGCTCAGTCCAGGCAGAAGAGTTATGCAGACTCAAAACGCAAGGAGGTAACCTACGAAATTGGAGATAGAGCATGTCTGCGAGTATCGCCCTTGCGAGGAGTGAAACGTTTTGGAGTTAAAGGAAAGTTAGCCCCGAGATTTGTAGGACCGTATCGCATTTTGGAACGGATGGGAGAAGTTGCCTACAAGTTGGAGTTACCTGAGGGATTGTCAGGAGTCCACGATGTGTTCCACGTTTCACAGATGAAGAAGTGTCATGCTGAGATGGCTGATATACCATTAAGAGATACATTACCCTTGGAGGCGATTCAGTTGGACAGTGATTTGACTTACGAGGAGAAGCCAGTTAAGATTCTTGAGTTTGCCAGCAGAGTCACCCGCAGTAAGGTTATCAAGTTTTGCAAAGTTCAGTGGAGCCACCATACCGAGGATGAAGCCACCTGGGAACGAGAGGATGATCTCCACAAGGACCACCCATACCTATTTTCTAGCCAACCCGAATCTCGAGGGCGAGATTCATCTTAAGGGGGGTAGGTTTGTAACATCCCAAATTTTCAATTTGGAATGGTATACATAGATCATCCATGCATATCATGATTTATTGCACTTCCGTCCCGCAATCCTCGAAATCCTAAGCAACTCAAGGACCCACAGAGAGAGTTGGGGATTTTCCAGTTTTCATATTTGATTTTTATCAAATAATGAAATGAGGATTTTGATTTTAATAATTTTTTCTCTCTGAAAAATATTTCATATTAAATCAAATGAGTGGAGATAATATGACTTCTCCAAAATAATAAAAATATTGGAGGAAAAATATTAAAATCATTTATTGGATTTTATTTGGTTTTATTCGGATTTTATTTGCATTAGAAAAATTGCACGTTTTCAAAATTGCATTTTAGGGCCAAGAAAATGTTCAACTCGTCCTAAATATTTTATTTAGACGGTGAAAATTTGTTTTGGCATTTTTAGATTTTTATTTATTTTTCTAGGATTTTTCTTCTGTCGGTGGTATTATAGTTATTATATATATAAATATATAATCCCGTGCTCGACTGGGCCTAGGGCCCAGCCGAGCCAGGCCGGCCCAGCCGCCGCCGCCGACTCGGACGATGAGTCCTAGCCGGACTCCGTCGCCGCCGCCTTGCCCCCTCCTCCAAGCCGCCCCACCCCGCCCCCTTTATATACGCACCGCCCGAGCCCCCCACCGCCACCATCGCCGCCTCCCGCACCCCGCCCCGAGCCGCGCCGCGCCTCCCGCCGCTGCCGCTCGCCGCCCGCGCCGCCGCCGCACCCCGCCGCCCCTCGAGCCGCCGCCCAAGCCCTCGCCGGAGGTAGCCACCGGATCCAACCGCCGGTTTTTCTTAAAAACCGTTCGGTTTTATGTTTTTTCAAAACCCTAGTTTTCGTTTTTTTAATAGATCAGTTTTTCTCCGGTTTATTTATTTAGCGAGCGTTTGCTCGTTGTTCGTTTTAACGAACGCGTTCTTCGTTTAGATCCACATAACGAACGTTCGTTCGTTAATCTGTTCGTCATTTTTCTTTTTCTCGGATTTATTCTGCGATTTTTCTGATTGCGATTTCTAATCCGATCTTAATTTCTGTTTATCTTTTCGCTCGTTTATCGGAATCAGGCGATTCAAGCGCCTGGAGTTTCGTCTCGAAACCCTCTTTTCGGTTAATTTACTCAAACAAGTTTTTGCTACTGTAAATTTGACCTAAGTTCAGATTAGTAAATGAAGTGGTTTTCTTTCGCCGTTTGACTTTCGCTGCTTCGTTTGTTTTGATTCTTTTTGCGTACCGGAGTTCTTAAGTTAAACTTTTTGGTCAACCTCTCTTATTTGAGTTTTGCTTGTGCATCGTTGCTTGTTACTTATGTATGTTATTGTTTGCTTGCGATAGAATTCCCGGAGTGCGAAGCGTGTTACTATGAGTCTCTAGGATTCGCGGATCGTCAGCAAGGCAAGTAACACTTTGATCATATCCCATTATTACCCAGTTTTTATGCATTAGTTCCAATCCTCAAACATTGCATGAGTAGGATGTCATTAACTTGGGGGTTGGGAAGTAGTTGCTGAGGTAGAACCTATTGCCCTGTTATATTCAAACCCTTGGGAGTTACTTCTACGTATTGCTTATATTGTTGTGCTATGCTCGTAGACGTGGTTTGGGTTTGAGTGCAATTCATGAAAGATGTGAGATTGTTAATTAATGGTTCAACTTAAGGTGGCAACTTAATCAAACAACTGGGTGGATTGAGGCACCTGGGGAACCCAGTGTAGTCTGTATTTTTTTGGAAATCCCGGGGTACCCGTGTGATCTTCCTATGGACCGCCACCCAGGCTCAAAGGGAACTGAGATAATTCATGCTAGAAACTTCCGTGTGCAGCCACAAGCTATTATGGGCTCTAGCATAGTTGAGTAAGTTACATGAAGCTCTTGAAGAGGTAGATCTACAGGTAGTGGGTTTGGTAGGTTTGGTATGGTCTACCCGGAGTAGAGAGTTAATGTTTCTGAAAGACTGTGTCTCGGTCATCCGTTTCTCAAACACCATGTAGTGCGAGAAATCCAACGGAGGCGATCGAGTCTTGTGGGGAAAAGTGCGCAAACCTCTACAGAGTGTACAATCTAATCATGGTTAGCTGTGTCCCCGGTTATGGACAATTCTTGAGTATCTAGTACTTGGGTTATCACATGTATCTCACCATGTTTAATTAATACTGTTGGGTTGTTAATCACTTTAATTGGGATTGAGTTGGGGTTACCTTCTCAATGATGTTTCAACCACCATGATAGTTAAATTAAAATCTATTCCTTTGTTGTAGGGAAAAATTGGCTTTTCGCAAAAATTATAAGCATACAGCTTTCCACCAGCCATATATGCATGTAGTGATAGCATTATTCTGTTTCTGCTCTACTGTGTTATATTGCCAGCATATTCCATGTGCTGACCCGTTTTCGGGCTGCAACGTATTATGTTGCAGACTTTTCGGACGAGGAGTAAGGTTCGTTAGGTCGTTGCCGTGCAGCTCAGCTATGCCGTTGGAGTTGATGGACTCACTTTATCTTCCAAGCCTTCCGCTGTTATCACATTAGATGGCCTTAAGCCATATTATTGTAATAAGTGTGTGATTGCTACTCTGTTATAAATCCTCGAGTACTGTGTGTGTGTCAGCATTACCGATCTAGGGATGACACTGAAGCACAAAAACTTGACCATCTGAGGTCGGGTCACTACACATGGCTTATGTGATATGGGTGTTAGTGCTAGTGTTATACCGCATACTTTATACGAAGAAATTAAGAATGGAATTGCACCTACTGAGTTAGAAGGTATTGATGTCACAATTAAACTTGCCAATAGAGATACTATTTCACCAATTTGAATTGTTAGAGATGTTGAAGTCTTGTGTGGGAAAACTAAATATCCTGCTGATTTTCTTGTTCTTGGTTCCCCACAAGATAGTTTTTGTCCCATTATATTTGGTAGACCCTTCTTGAACACTGTTAATGCTACCATAGATTGCAAAAAGAATGTTGTTACTATTGGCTTGGATGATATGGTTCATGAGTTTAATTTCTCTAAATTTAGTAAACAACATCGTGAGGAAGAATTGCCTAGTAAGGATGAAATTATTGGTCTTGCTTCTATTGCCGTACCTCCTAGTGATCCTTTAGAACACTATTTGCTAGACCATGAAAATGATATGTTCATGAATGAAAGAAGGGAAATAGATGAAGTATTCTTTAAACAGGAACCTATTCTGCAACATAACTTGCCTGTTGAAATTTTAGGGGATCCTCCTCCACCCAAGGGTGACCCCGTGTTTGAGCTTAAACCTTTACCTGATAATCTTAAATATGCTTATCTTGATGAAAAGAAGATATATCCTGTTATTATTAGTGCTAACCTTTCAGAGCATGAAGAATAAATATTATTGAAAACTCTGAAGAAGCATCGTGCTGCTATTGGATATACTCTTGATGATCTTAAGGGCATTAGTCCCACTCTATGTCAACATAAAATAAATTTGGAAGCAAATGCCAAACCAGTTCGTGATCCTCAACGACGTCTGAATCCTAAAATGAAAGAAGTGGTAAGAAAATAAATACTCAAGCTTCTGGAGGCATGTATAATCTATCCTGTTGCTGATAGTGAGTGGGTAAGTCCTGTCCATTGTGTCCCTAAGAAGGGAGGCATTACTGTTGTTCCTAATGATAAAGATGAATTGATTCCACAAAGAATTATCACAGGTTATAGGATGGTAATTGATTTCCGCAAATTAAATAAAGCTACTAAGAAAGATCATTACCCCTTACCTTTTATTGATCAAATGCTAGAAAGATTATGCAAACATACACACTATTGCTTTCTAGATGGTTATTCTGGTTCTCTCAAATACTTGTGTCGGCTAGAGATCAATCAAAGACTACTTTTACATGCCCTTTTGGTACTTTTGCTTATAGACGTATGCCTTTTGGTTTATGTAATGCACCTGCTACCTTTCAAAGATGCATGATGGCTATATTCTGTGACTTCTATGAAAAGATTTGCGAGGTTTTCATGGACGATTTTTCCGTCTATGTTTCCTCTTTTGATGATTGCTTGAGCAATCTTGATCGAGTTTTGCAGAGATGTGAAGAAACTAATCTTGTCTTGAATTGGGAAAAGTGCCACTTTATGGTTAATGAAGGAATTGTCTTGGGGCACAAAGTTTCTGAAAGAGGTATTGAAGTTGATAAAGCCAAGGTTGATGCTATTGAAAAGATGCCATGTCCCAAGGACATCAAAGGTATAAGAAGTTTCCTTGGTCATGCTGGATTTTATAGGAGGTTCATTAAGGACTTCTCAAAAATTTCTCGGCCTCTGACTAATTTATTGCAAAAAGATATACCATTTGTCTTCGATGATGATTGTGTAGAAGCATTTGAAATACTTAAGAAAGAATTAGTCTTTGCACCTGTTGTTCAGCCACTTGATTGGAATTTACCCTTTGAAATTATGTGTGATGCTAGTGATTATGCTGTAGGTGCTGTTCTAGGGCAAAGAGTTGATAAGAAATTAAATGTTATTCATTATGCTAGTAAGACTCTAGATAATGCTCAAAGAAATTATGCTACTACTGAAAAAGAGCTTCTGGCAGTTGTATTTGCTTGTGATAAGTTCAGACCTTATATTGCTGATTCAAAAGTAACTATTCACACTGATCATGCTGCTATTAAATACCTTATGGAAAATAAAGATGCTAAACCTAGACTTATTAGATGGGTTCTCTTGCTACAAGAATTTGATTTGCATATTGTTGATAGAAAGGGAGCTGAGAACCCCGTTGCAGACAACTTGTCTAGGTTAGAGAATGTTCTTGATGACCCACTACCTATTAATGATGACTTTCCTGATGAACAATTAAATGTTATAAGTACCTCTCATAGTACTCCATGGTATGCTGATTATGCTAATTATATTCTTGCTAAGTTTATACCACCTAGCTTCACATACCAGCAACAGAAAAAGTTTTTCTATGACTTGAGACATTACTTTTGGGATGACCCACATCTTTATAAAGAAGGAGTAGATGGTGTTATTAGACGTTGTGTACCTGAGCATGAACAGGAACATATCCTACGCAAGTGCCACTCCGAAACTTATGGAGGACACCACGCTAGAGATAGAACTGCACATAAGGTATTGCAATCTGGTTTTTATTGGCCTACTCTCTTCAAGGATGCCCGTAAGTTTGTCTTGTCTTGTGATGAATGTCAAAGGATTGGTAATATTAGTAGACGTCAAGAAATGCCTATGAATTATTCACTTGTTATTGAACCATTTGATGTTTGGGGATTAGATTATATGGGACCTTTTCCTGCCTCTAATGGATACACTCATATTTTAGTTGCTGTTGATTACATTACTAAGTGGGTAGAAGCTATTCCAACTAGTAGTGCTGATCATAACACTTCTATTAAAATGCTTAAAGAAGTTATTTTTCCGAGGTTTGGAGTCCATAGATATTTAATGACTGATGGTGGTTCACACTTTATTCATGGTGCCTTCCGTAAAATGCTTGCTAAATATGATGTTAATCATAGAATTGCATCTCCTCATCACCCACAGTCTAGTGATCAAGTAGAGTTGAGCAATAGAGAGCTCAAATTAATTTTGCAAAAGACTGTTAATAGGTCTAGAAAGAATTGGTCTAAGAAACTTGATGATGCATTATGGGCATATAGAACTGCATATAAAAATCCTATGGGTATGTCTCCGTATAAAATGGTTTATGGAAAAGCATGTCACTTACCTCTCGAACTAGAACATAAGGCATATTGGGCTATTAAAGAACTCAACTATGATTTTAAACTTGCCGGTGAGAAGAGGTTATTTGATATTAGCTCACTTGATGAATGGAGAACCCAAGCTTATGAAAATGCCAAGTTGTTTAAAGAAAAAGTTAAAAGATGGCATGAAAAAAGGATACAAAAGCGTGAGTTTAATGTAGGTGATTATGTATTGCTATAAAACTCTCGTTTAAGATTTTTTGCAGGAAAACTTCTCTCTAAATGGGAAGGCCCCTACGTTATCGAGGAGGTCTATCGTTCCGGTGCCATAAAAATCAACAACTTCGAGGGCACAAATCCGGAGGTTGTAAATGGTAAAATAATTAAACATTATATCTCAGGTAATCCCATAAATGTTGAAACCAATATTATTGAAACCGTAACCCCGGAGGAATACATAAGTGACACCTTCCAGATGTTTCAGACTCCGAAAAGGAATAGGTATGTTGTACGGTAAGTAAACCGACTCCAAAACAATATTTAAGGCAATATTTCTCCATTTTGGAATATTTAGAAAAATAGAAAAATAAGTAGCAGTCCGGGAAGGACACGAGGGCCCCACGAGGGTGGTGGGCGCGCCCCCTACCTCGTGAGCACCTCGTGTGCCTTCCGGACTCTGTTTTCTTGCATGTTACATATTTTGGTCGGTAAAAATTCATTATATAATCTCCTGGGGGTTTTGACTCCCGTATCACGCAAATTTCCTCTGTTTTTGTTTTCGAGCTATTGCTGCTGCAGATTAGAGCAAGATGTCTTCTCAAGAGTCAATCGGGGAGAGCCGGGTATCTAATCCGGCACCGGAACCAAGGGCAAACAGCGACGCTGACCACTTTGGGCCAGCAACGGAGGAAGAGATGGAGGCTGACTTGATGAGAGTAGATGCCATGGAGGATCAAGAAATCACCTCTCACCTCCGAGCTGGGTTCACGATGGGGGAACTACAGAGCTCAGCTATTCCAAACTCGTTTATCCCTTCTAATGTTAGATTTCTTTCTTATGAAAATTTGAAGAGGAGTGTCACTTGTTCTCCCGTAGCTATGCAACACCCTTGGGTGCAAGGAGCTTTAGCTGTCACAGGAAAGCTTCATAAAGAAATAATGGACCTCAAACAGCAAGTCAATAAGCTCGAGGAGGAGAACCACATCCTGAGGGGAATCATCGCCAAGAATATTACACCGACAACAAAGACGGAGACATAATCACATGGGTATGGGCACTCCCCTTGGCAACTGCCAAGCTTGGGGGAGGTGCCCCGGTATCGTATCACAATCACAACTCCTATCTTTATCGTTTTTCTTAGTTCGATCCTATTAGTAGTATCTTGATCTAGTAGAATAAAGTTTATGGCATGATCTAGTTTTGAGTTTGCTTTATGATCTTTCTTTGTAATCGAGTCCGTGAGCTATATATAATAAAGATTAGTGTTGAGTCAAGGGCTTGATTATTGTGCCATGATCTTGGGTGAATAAAAGAAAAGAGAAAAAGAATAAAAAGAAACAAAAAGTTTATATTGTTCTTATTGAGAGTAATGACTTCACATAGAAAGAGTATGGTGATTAAAAGTTGTTGGGAGTTGGCAGACATAGCTTTGGTCATTGTTGCAATTAATAGGAAGTAATAAGGAAAGAGAGGTTTTCACATATAGATATATTATCATTGACATCTTTTATGATTGGGAGCACTCATTAAAATATGACATGCTAAAGAGTTGATGTTGGACAAGGAAGACAACGTAATGAGTTATGTCTTTCTTATATCTGAGATAAACTATGTTGTCATGGTTCATCTAACTTGTTGAGCTTGCCTTTCCCCCTCATGCTAGCCAAATTCTAAGCACCAAGTAGAAATACTACTTGTGCTTCCAAAATCCCTAAACCAGTTTTGCCATGAGAGTCCACCATATCTACCTATGGATTGAGTAAGATCCTTCAAGTAAGTTGTCGTCGGTGCAAAGCAATAAAAATTACTCTAAATATGTGTGGGAGAAATAAGATTTATACGATCTTGTGATGTCGAAGTAATAAAAGCGACGGACTGCATAATAAAGGTTCATATCACAAGGGGCAATATAAAGTGACGTTCTTTCGCATTGAGATTTTATGCATCCAGCCATAAAAGCGCATGGCAACCTCTGCTTCCCTCTGCGAAGGGCCTATCTTTTATTATTTATCCTCTACCTTATGCAAGAGTCACGGTGATCTTCACCTTTCCTTTTTCATTTTATCCTTTGGCAAGCTCAGCATGTTGGAAAGAACATGATATATATATATATATATATCTAATTGGATGTAGGGGAGCATGAACCATTATTGTTGAAATTACCCTTGAGGTAAAAGGTTGTGGGGCAAAACTATAAGCCCCTGTCTTTCTCTGTGTCCGATTAAAACTTCATAACCACAAGTATTGCGTGAGTGTTAGCAATTATGGAGGACTAAATGATAGTTGAGTATGTGGACTTGCTTTTTAGCTCTGACATAGGATCTTTCCGATGTTATGATAAATTGCAATTGCTTCAATGACTGAGATTATAGTTTGTCGGAGCCCAATAAGGATTATGATTTATACTTTTGCATTATGAATAGATCATCACTTGAACATAAGTAATCATATGACAAAATCTATATAAGTTGCTGTTATGAGAATAATCATGATGCCTTCATGTCCGTATTTTATTTTTATCGACGCCTCTACCTCTAAACATGAGGACATATTTATTGTTATCAGCTTTTTGCTTGAGCACAAGCGAGGTCTAAGCTTGGAGGAGTTGATACGTCCATTTTGCATCAAGCTTTTATATCGATATTTATTGCATTATGGACTGTTATTTCACTTTATGTCACAATACTTATGGCTATTCTCTCTTATTTTACAAGGTTTACATAAAAGAGGGAGAATGCCGGCAGCTGGAATTCTGGGCTGGAAAAGGAGCAAATATTAGAGACCTATTCTGCGCAACTCCAAAAGTCCTGAAACTCCACGGAACGTCTTAAAATAAATAAAGAAAATTCCTTGCCAAAGATGAAGGCCAGGGGGCCCACACCCTTCTCACGAGGGTGGGGGGCGCGCCCCCTACCTCGTGGGCCCCCTGGTGGCTCTCCGACGTCAATCTTCTCCTATATGAGGTCTTTCGATGAGAAAAAAATAAGAAGGAACTTTTCGGGACGAGATTCCGCCGCCACGAGGCGGAACCTTGGCAGATCCAATCTAGAGCTCCGGCAGAGTTGTTCTGCCGGGGATACTTCCCTCTCGGAGGGGGAAATAATCACCATCGTCATCACCAACGCTCCTCTCATCGGGGAGAGGGCTCTCCATCAACATCTTCACCAGCACCATCTCATCTCCAAACCCTAGTTCATCTCTTGTATCCAATTCTTGTCTCAAAGTCCGGGATTGGTGCTACTAGGTTGCTAGTAGTGTTGATTACTTCTTGTAGTTGATGCTAGTTGGTTTATTTGGTGGAAGATCATATGTTCAGATCCTATATGCATATTATTACCCCTCTGATTATGAACATGAATATGCTTTGTGAGTAATTACGTTCGTTCCTGAGGACAAGGGAGAAGTCTTGCTATGAGTAGTCATGTGAATTTGGTATTCGTTTGATATTTTGATAAGATGTATGTTGTCTAGCCTCTAGTGGTGTTATGTGAATGTCGACTACATAACACTTCACCATTATTTGGGCCTAGAGGAAGGCATTGGGAAGTAATAAGTAGATGATGGGTTGCTAGAGTGACAGAAGCTTAAACCCTAGTTTATGCGTTGCTTCGTAAGGGGCTGATTTGGATCCACATGTTTCATGCTATGGTTAGGTTTACCTTAATACTTTTGTTGTAGTTGCGGATGCTTGCAATAGAGGTTAATCATAAGTGGGATGCTTGTTCAAGTAAGAACGGCACCCAAGCACCGGTCCACCCACATATCAAATTATCAAAGTATCGAACGCGAATCATATGAACGTGATGAAAACTAGCTTGACGATATTCCCATGTGTCCTCGGGAGCGCTTTTCCTTATATAAGAGTTTGTTCTGGCTTGTCCTTTGCTACAAAAAGGATTGGGCCACCTTGCTGCACTTTATTTACTTTTGTTACTTGTTGCTCGTTACAATTTACCTTGTCACAAAACTATCTGTTACCACTTATTTCAGTACTTGCAGAGAATACCTTGCTGAAAACCGCTTATCATTTCCTTCTACTCCTCGTTGGGTTCGACACTCTTACTTATCGAAAGGACTACGATAGATCCCCTATACTTGTGGGTCATCAGCATACAATCGGTCTAGAACTATCGTTACAAAAGTGCTCGGACTATACTTTATACATGGTGGAATACTACTACTAATATGGTGGTCGACTAGAAATTTTGATCGGTCGAAGACTCCATGATGTCTGCTCCAGCTTCGTCTTCAAAGTCATCATCGCTGTCTTCGGGGTCAGAGTCGGTGTCGTCGATGATGATGTAGTCTTCAGAAAAAACATCCTTGGGTTCGTCATCTCCTCCTCCTCATAATCTTCGCGAGTAGCCTTGATTTCTTCCTCCGTGATCCTTGTCATCGCTTTCTTCAGATCTATCATGCTCGCGCACATCTGGTTTTCCTGGCGTCGAATGTGCTGGTTTAACTCCTGGATGAAAGCTGCAATGGATCTATCCTTCCTGGTGCTAATCATCTCCCATTGCTCATCTCGGCGCCCACAAATCTAGTAGATATTACCCTTGAGATCCTTCCGGTAAACTTCTCCAATGCGTCCCATGGTGATGTGGGCTGCCATACTCTTTCCTAGACTCCAGGTTGGTGCATCAAAAGAAAACTCTATTGGCTCAGTGACTAGCGTGAATGTCCTTCCTGGAACTTGAACTTGAATCATCCAGCACTCCTCTTCTGGTAAAGTGGCATTTTAAGTTCCGGTGAAGCTTGGTATTCCAATGTTCAGGTACTTAGTGACTTCCTTCAAGTGTCGCCCAAAAGGTGCTTCTTCATCCGGTTGTGCAAACTTGTTCCTTGCGTCCGCCTTACTAAAGAGTAGAAGATGGAGAGGAGTCAGAAATGAGAAGAGAGTAGTGATCTAGGGCTTTAGCTTAGTGGTCGTGTCCTACACTCAGTGTGTGCTCTGATACCATCTTGCAACGACCCGACCTCAAACGTCAAGTCTCTATGCTTCAGTGTCATCCCTGGATCGGTAATGCTGACACACACAGTACTCGAAGGATTTATAACAGAGTAGCAATCACACACTTCTTACATCGAATGTCTCCAAAGAGAACTTATTACAATAAATATGGCTTAAAGCCATCTAACACGATAACAATGGAAGGCTTGGAAGATCAAATGAGTCCATCAACTCCAACAGCATAGCTGAGCTGTACGACAACGACCTAGCGAACCTTACTCTTCGTCTGAAAAGTTTGCAACATGATACGTTGCAGCCCGAAAACGGGTCAGCACATGGAATATGCTGGCAAAATAACATAGTAGAGCAATGAACAGAAATAGGCTATCACTATATGCATATATGGCTGGTGGAGGCTCTATGGTTATTTAGTTTTGGGAAAAGCCAATTTTTCCCTACAACAAAGGAATAAATTTTATTTAACTATCATGGTAGTTGAACAATATTGAGAAGGTTCCTCCAACTCAATCCCAATTAAAAGTAATATCAACCCAACAAATTAATTTTGAGTGATGAGATCCAATAGGAAAATCCAAGTACTAGATACTCAAGATGTCCATAACCGGGGACACGACTAACCATGATTAGATTGTACACTCTGCAGAGGTTTGCACACTTTTCCCCACAAGAATCGATCTCCTCCGTTGGATTTATCGCACTACTTGGTGTTTGAGAAACGGATGACCGAGACACTATCTTTCAGAAACACTAACTCTTTACTGTAGGTGGACAGTTACACCTACTTTACCCTACATCTGCTAGCCCACCACTGAAAGACGTCATGCAACATACTCAACTATGCTAGAGCCCATAATGGCTTGTGGCTGCACACGGAAGTTTCTAGCATGAATAATCTTAAGATCCCTTTGAGCCTGGGTGGCGGACCATAGGATTATCACACGGGTACTCCGGGATATCCTAAGACAACACTGGATTCTCCAGGTGCCCAAACAAGCAATCCACCCAGATGTGCATTAAAGTTTCCACCTTAAGTTGAACCATTAATTAGCATCTGACATCTGTCATGGATACACTCGGACCCAATCCACGTCTACGAGCATAGCATGGCAATATAAGCATAACATAGAAATAACTCCCAAGGTTTGACAACAAAACATGGCATTAGGTTCTACCTCATCAACTACTTCCCAAACCCACAAGTTAATCACATCCTAATCATGCAGTGTTTGCGGATTGGAACTAATGCATAAAAACTGCGTGTGAAAAGAGTATGATCAATGTGTTACTTGCCTTGCTGACGATCCGCAAAACCTAGGGACTCGTAGTAGCACACTTCGCATTCCGGGTGTTCTATCGCAAAGAAACAATAGACATAAGCAATCAAGCAAAGATGCACAGGTAAAACTCAAATAAGAAGAATTAACCAGGAAGTTCAACTTAAGAACTCCGGTTTGCAAAAAGAATCAAATCAAACGGAGCAACGAAACACAAACTGCGAAAGAAACAAGATCCGATTACTAATCTGGACTAAAGTCAAATTTTACAGTACAAAAATCTTGTTCAAGTTGGTTAAACAGAAATAGGGCTTCGAGACGAAGATCTAGGCCCTTGAATTGCCTGATTCCGATAAACGAGCGAAAAGATAAACTAAAACGAAAATTGGGTTAGAAATCGCAATCGAAAATAATCGCGAAAAACCAGAGAAAAAGAAAATCGAACGAACAGGCTAACGAACGAGCGTTCGTTGTCTATGACTAACGGGCGAAAACTGTTCGTTAAAACGAACGTACGGACGAACATCCACTAAATAAACTAAACCAAGAAAACAAATGATCCGGTCTAAAAAACGTAACTAGGGTTTTTTTAAAACCGACGGTTTTTACCTAAACCGAAAAAATGAACGGCAAGATTTGCAAACTCCGGCGCGGCTCCGGCGGCTTCCAGCGAGCAGGCGGCGGCGCGGGCGATGGCGGGGTGTGGCGCGGGGCGGCGGAGGGCGGCGCGGTAGTGGCTCGGCGGAGGCACATCAGCAGGGGGCTGATACGTCTCCAACGTATCTATTATTTTTGATTGCTCCATGCTATATTATCTACTGTTTTGGACTATATTGGGCTTTATTTTCCACTTTTATATTATTTTTGGGACTAACCTATTCACCGGAGGCCCAGCCCAGAATTGCTGTTTTTTTGCCTATTTCAGTGTTTCGGAGAAACAGAATATCAAACGGAGTCCAAACGGAATAAAATCTTTGGGAACGTGATTTTCTCACCGAACGTGATCCAGGAGACTTGGACCCTACTACAAGGGATCAAAGAGGAGGTCACGAGGGTGGGGGGCGCGCCCCCCCTAGGGCGCGCGCCCTTGCCTCGTGGGCCCTCGGTGCTCCACCGACGTACTCCTTCCTCCTATATACCTACGTACCCCTAAACGATCAGAACAGGAGCCAAAAACCTAATTCCACCGCCGCAACTTTCTGTATCCACGAGATCCCATCTTGGGGCCTGTTCCGGAGCTCCGCCGGAAGAGGGCCGTCATCACGGAGGGCTTCTACATCATCCTAGCCCCTCCGATGAAGTGTGAGTAGTTTACCTCAGACCTTCGGGTCCATAGTTAGTAGCTAGATGGCTTCTTCTCTCTCTTTGAATCTCAATACAAAGTTCTCCCCCTCTCTTGTGGAGATTTATTCAATGTAATCTTCTTTTTGTGGTGTGTTTGTTGAGATCGATGAATTGTGGGTTTAGCATCAAGTCTATCTATGAATAATATTTGAATCTTCTCTGAATTCTTTTATGCATGATTGGTTATCTTTGCAAGTCTCTTCGAATTATCCGTTTGGTTTGGCCAACTAGATTGGTAGTTCTTGCCATGGGAGAAGTGCTTAGCTTAGGGTTCGATCTTGCGGTGTCCTTTCCCAGTGACAGAAGGGGCGGCAAGGCACGTATTGCATCGTTGCCATCGAGGATAACAAGATGGGGTTTATTTCATATTGCATGAATTTATATCTCTACATCATGTCATCTTGCTTAAGGCGTTACTCTATTTTTAACTTAATACTCTAGATGCATTGTGGATATCAGTCGATGAGTGGAGTAATAGTAGTAGATGCAGAATCGTTTCGGTCTACTTGTCACGGACGTGATGCCTATATACATGATCATGCCTAGATATTCTCATAATTATGCTCAATTCTGTCAATTGCTCAACAGTAATTTGTTCACCCACCATAGAATACTTATGCTCTTGAGGGAAGCCACTAGTGAAACCTATGGCCCCCGTGTCTATTCTCATCATATCAATCTCTATCACTTTAATATTGTTTTGCTTTTTTACTTTGCCTTTACTTTTTACTTTGCATCTTTATATCAAAAATACCAAAAATATTATATCTATCAGATCTCACTCACGTAAGTGACCATGAAGGGATTGACAACCCCTAATCGCGTTGGTTGCGAGTAGCTATCGTTTTGTGCAGGTACAAAGGACTTGAGCATGGCCTCCTACTGGATTGGTACCTTGGTTCTCAAAAACTGAGGGAAATACTTACGCTACTCTGCTGCATCATCCCTTCCTCTTCGGGGAAAACCAATGCAAGCTCAAGACGTAGCAAGAAGGATTTTTGACGCCGTTGCCGGGGAGTCTACACAAAAAGTCAACATACCAAGTACCCATCACAATCCCTATCTCTCACATTAATTATTTTCCATTTGCCTCTCGTTTTCCTCTCCCCCACTTCACCCTTGCCATTTTATTCGCCCTCTCTCTCTATCCTCCCTCTCTGTTTACCTCTTTTGCCCCTTTGCTCTTGTTTGCTCGTGTGTTAGATTGCTTGTTTGTCGCGATGGCTCAACCAAGATTTGGTGATCTTCACCTTAAAAGGTTAGAGGAGATCGAAAACAACGTTAAGAAGTTTATGGTTTTGCAATTTGAGCATAATAATTTCTTTAGAAGTGAGCTTAAGGAACAAAAAAGTTTTATGAGTTATATGAATAAAGAGCTTGATGATATGTCTGGTATAAGATCCCAAATTGCTCGTCTAGAAAAGATGACTGTTGAAATTTCGGATATGCAAGCCACCTTAGTCAATAAGATGGCTGCTAAACCGAATACCTATGAAAATAATGATGAAGATCTAAAAGTTATTGATGTGTCTCCTATTAAATCTTTGTTTTGCAATATGAATCTTTATGAAACTGAATATGATCTTCCTTTACCTAGAAGGCATTCTAAAAATTCGGAGTATTTAGATCTTAATGATGAAATTGATGAAAGTGGGATGGAAAGAAATAAAAATCTAGATGTTGATCAACCCACAATATTGGATTTCAAGGAATTTAATTATGAAAGTTGCTCTTTAATTGATTGTATTTCCTTGTTGCAATCCGTGCTAAATTCTCCACATGCTTATAGTCGAAATAAAGCCTTCACCGAACATATTGTTGATGCCTTGATGAAATCTTATGAAGAAAAACTTGAGTTGAAAGTTTCTATCCCTAGAAAACTCTATGATGAGTGGGAACCAACTATTAAAATTAAAATTAAAGATCATGAGTTTTATGCTTTGTGTGATTTGGGTGCTAGTGTCTCTACTATTCCTAAGACTTTGTGTGATTTACTAGATTTCCGTGATTTTGATGATTGCTCTCTAAACTTGCATCTTGCGGATTCAACTATTAATAAACCTATGGTAAGAATTAATGATGTTCTTATTGTTGCAAATAGGAATTATGTGCCCGTAGATTTCATTGTTCTTGATATAGATTGCAATCCTTCTTGCCCTATTATTCTTGGTAGACCTTTCCTTAGAACGGTTGGTGCGATTATTGATATGAAGGAAGGGAATATTAGATTTCAATTTTCATTAAAAAAGGGCATGGAACACTTTCCAATAAAGAAAATAAAATTACCATATGAAACTATCTTGAGAGCCACTTATGGATTGCCTACCAAAGATGGCAATACCTAGATCTATTCCTGCTTGTTATGCCTAGCTAGGGGTGTTAAACGATAGCGCTTGTTGGGAGGCAACCCAATTTTATTTTTATTCCTTGCTTTTTGCTCCTGTTTAGTAATAAATAAATTATCTAGCCTCTGTTATGGTTGTGTTTTTTTGTGTTTAATTAGTGTTTGTGCCAAGTAGAACCGTTGGGAAGACTTGGTGAAAGTCTTGTTGAACTTGCTGTAAAAAACAGAAACTTTAGCGCTCACGAGAACCGCTGTCATTTTTATTTGAAGAGTGCTATTTAGTTAATTATTTTTGCAGATGATTAATAGATAAATTACTCACGTCCAGCAATTTATTTTAGAATTTTTGGGGTTCCAGATATTGCGCTAGCTACAGATTACTACAGACTGTTCTGTTTTTGACAGATTCTGTTTTTTGTGTGTTGTTTGCTTATTTTGATGAATCTATGGCTAGTAAAATAGTTTATAATCCATAGAGAAGTTGGAATACAGTAGGTTTAACACCAATATAAATAAAGAATGAGTTCATTACAGTACCTTGAAGTGGTCTTTTGTTTTCTTTCGCTAACGGAGCTCACGAGTTTTCTATTTTGAGTTTTGTGTTGTGAAGTTTTCAAGTTTTGGGTGAATTCTTGTGATGGATTATGGAACAAGGAGTGGCAGGAGCCTAAGATTGGGGATGCCCATGGCACCCCCAAGATAATCCAAGGGAACCAAAAAGTCAAAGCTTGGGGATGCCCCGGAAGGCATCCCCTCTTTCGTCCACTTCCATCGGTAATTTACTTGGAGCTATATTTTTATTCACCAACATGATATGTGTTTTGCTTGGAGCGTCTTGTATTATTTGTGTCTTTGTTTGTTAGTATGCCACAATCATCCTTGATGTACACACCTTTTGAGAGAGCCATACATGAATTAAAATTTGATAGAATACTCTATGTGCTTCACTTACATCTTTTGAGCTATGTAGTTTTGCTCTATGTGCTTCACTTATATCTTTTGAGCTAAGTAGTTTTGCTCAATGTGCTTCACTTATATCTTTTGAGCGTTATAATTTTGCTCTATGTGCTTCACTTAGATCTTTTAGAGCACGGTGGTGGATTTGTTTTAAAGAAACTATTGATCTCTCATGCTTCACTTAAATTATTTAGAGAGTCTCTTAATAGCATGGTAATTTGCTTAATAATAATATGCTTGGTATTCAAGATTTGTGAAACTTTATTTTGAGTGTATTTAATACTAAGAAAAGATTAAAGCATGATAATTGTTTTGAGACATGGAGGTGATAATATTAAAGTCATGCTAGTTGAGTAGTTGTGAATTTAAAGAATACTTGTGTTGAAGTTTGTGATTCCCGTAGCATGCACGTATGGTGAACCGTTATGTGATGAAGTCGGAGCATGATTTATTTATTGATTGTCTTCCTTATGAGTGGCGGTCGGGGACGAGCGATGGTCTTTTCCTACCAATCTATCCCCTAGGAGCATGCGCGTAGTACTTTGCTTTGATAACTTCTAGATTTTTGCAATAAGTATATGAGTTCTTTATGACTAATGTTGAGTCCATGGATCATACACACTCTCACCCTTCCACCCTTGCTAGCCTCTCTAATACCGCGCAACTTTCGCCGGTATCATACACCTACCATATACCTTCCTCAAAACAGCCACCATACCTACCTATTATGGCATTTCCATAGCCATTCCAAGATATATTGCCATGCAAATTTCCACCATCTAGTTCATCATGACACATTCATCATTGTCATATTTCTTAGCATGATCATGTAGTTGACATAGTATTCGTGGAAAAACCACCGTTAATTTTTCATACTTGTCACTCTTGATTCATTGCATATCCCGGTATACCGCCGGAGGCATCCATATAGAGTCATACTTTGTTTTAGTATCGAGTTGTAATCATTGAGTTTTAAATAAATAGAAGTGTGATGATCATCATTCAATAGAGCATTGTCCCAAAAAAAGGCCAAAGAAAAAAAAGAAGGCCCAAATAATAATAATAAATAAATAAAAGGGGCAATGCTACTATCCTTTTTCCACACTTGTGCTTCAAAGTAGCACCATGATATAGCGAGTCTCATATATTGTGCTTCAAAGTAGCACCATGTTATTCATATAGAGAGTCTCATATGTTGTCACTTTCATATACTAGTGGGAATTTTACATTATAGAACTTGGCTTGTATATTCCAATGATGGGCTTCCTCAAATTGCCCTAGGTCTTCGTGAGCAAGCAAGTTGGATGCACACCCACTAGTTTCTTTTGTTGAGCTTTCATACATTTATAGCTCTAGTGCATCCGTTGCATGGCAATCCCTACTCACTCACATTGATATCTATTGATGGGCATCTCCATAGCCCATTGATACGCCTAGTTGATGTGAGACTATCTTCTCCTTTTTGTCTTCTCCACAACCACCATTCTATTCCACCTATAGTGCTATATCCATGGCTCACGCTCATGTATTGCGAGAAGATTGAAAAAGTTTTGAAAAAGTTGGTGTATGAAACAATTGCTTGGCTTGTCATCGGGGTTGTGCATGATTTAAATACTTTGTGTGGGCAAGATGGAGCATAGCTAGACTATATGATTTTGTAGGGATAACTTTCTTTGGCCATGTTATTTGAGAAGACATGATTGCTTTGTTAGTATGCTTGAACTATTATTATTTTTATGTCAATATAAACTTTTGTCTTGAATCTTTCTAATCTGAATATTCATACCACAATTAAGAAGATTTGCATTGAAATTATGCCAAGTAGGACTCCGCACCAAAAATTCTCTTTTTATCATTTACCTACTCGAGGACGAGCAGGATTTAAGCTTGGGGATGCCTGATACGTCTCCAATGTATCTATAATTTTTGATTGCTCCATGCTATATTATCTACTGTTTTGGACTATATTGGGCTTTATTTTCCTCTTTTATACTATTTTTGGGACTAACCTATTAACCGGAGGCCCAGCCCAGAATTGTTGTTTTTTTTGCCTATTTCAGTGTTTCGAAGAAACAGAATATCAAACAAAGTCCAAACGGAATAAAATCTTCGGGAACATGATTTTCTCACCGAACGTGATGTAGGAAACTTGGACCCTAC
This sequence comes from Triticum urartu, assembly GCF_003073215.2. NCBI lineage: Eukaryota > Viridiplantae > Streptophyta > Magnoliopsida > Poales > Poaceae > Triticum > Triticum urartu. The sequence continues at coordinate 374,304,009 of NC_053024.1, forward strand.
TGCAAGGGATCAAAGAGGAGGTCACGAGGGTGGGGGGCGCGCTCCTCCTAGGGTGTGCCCCTTGCCTCGTGGGCCCCTCGGTGCTCCACCGACGTACTCCTTCCTCCAATATATACCTATGTACCCCCAAACGATCAAAAAAGGAGCCAAAAACCTAATTCCACCGCCGCAACTTTTTGTATCCACGAGATCCCATCTTGGGGTCTGTTCCGGACCTCCGCCGGAAGAGGGCCGTCATTACGGGGGGCTTCTACATCATCCTACCCCATCCGATCAAGTGTGAGTAGTTTACCTCAGACCTTCGGGTCCATAGTTAGTTGCTAGATGGCTTCTTCTCTCTCTTTGAATCGCAATACAAAGTTCCCCCTCTCTTGTGGAGATCTATTCGATGTACTCTTCTTTTTGTGGTGTGTTTGTTGAGATCGATGAATTGTGAGTTTATGATCAAGTCTATCTATGAATAATATTTGAATCTTCTCTGAATTCTTTTATGCTGTAGCGACCCGACCTCAGACGGTCAAGCCTCTGTGTATCTGTGCCATCCCTGGATCGGTATGCTGGCACACACAGTACATCAATGTATATATCAAAGTGCAATCACATGTATAAATAACGTAAAACTGATATATACCTCAGCAGTAACAGCGGAAACAGACAAATGGGTGTGGAGTCCCATCAACGCCATCGGCAGGTTGAGTGTAGACCGTAACCCTATGACGTAACTCTTACTCGTCGGAGAAAATTCCTGCAACATGATACGTTGCAGCCGCGTAGGTCAGTACATTAAATGTACCGGCAAGATCACAATAAGAGAAAGCAGAATGATAAAACTATTCTATATGCAATATGGCTTTGTGGCTCTGGGTCTGAGTTGTTTGCGTAAAAGCTGGTTTTATTTTCCCTACAACAAAAGGAATATCAGGAGTCTGTACTACGGAGTTTTCTATCATGACATGGTTCCGCCAACCGATGTCTCATAGCCCAAATCATCATAAGTTGCCCACAATTAAATTATCAGTCCGGTGTTGAGAGTTCCGAGATAGATCCAAGTCCAGAGGCTCAAATTGTCCGTAACCGGGGACACGGCTAATCGATTAGGTTTTAACCCTCTGCAGAGGTTTGTACACTTTACCCGCAAGATTCGATCCCTCTCTTTACATTCTCGCACTTCAGGGTGTTTGAGAACAAGATGACCGAAACATGGTCTTCCGAAGAGTTCCTCTGACCACTGTCCGGTGCTCATCCAATCCTACCGTAGTTCTACATCTGCTAGCACCGTCCCAGCCAGAGTCACACTAAGGTCAACCAAGCCAGAGCCCATAGTGACTTGCGGTTGCACAGGTAAGCTTCCGGGCATGAAGTATTCTTCCGTCTCTTTGAGTCTGGGTGAAGCTTTCCGCAAGATGTCATGGCGCTTCTCCATGCATCCCGGCCAACCACTGGTTTCTCCAGGGTGCCCGTCAACCGTCCTTCACCCAGTAGTGTGTATTGAATTCTTGTCTCGAAAATCTTGAGGAGTCTGGACTCCGAAGATGCAGTCCTTGCAGATGCCATCATGAAGTTGTCGCCATTGACGTAGAGTCCTCCTTCTTCACACCACTCTCGTGCACTCATACCAAACCCCGTCTACTATAGCGTAGCATTAAAACTATATAACGTCCCGGGTTCTTGGTAATAGGAGATGGGTTTCTACCTCATGCATTCTACTCAACTACAAGATTCAATAACACTACTGGAGGGATTGTTGAAAGGGTGCTACTACATGCAAATAAAACATAGGTATGGAAAACATGGTCAAAGTGAACTTGCCTGGTATTACTTGATGAAGATAATAACGCTCTCAGAATCTTTGATAAACTATTCGTCACTCCGAGAAAATCTATATAGTCAAACATTATACTCACATAAGCAATAATCTTAGCAAACAATACTAGCAATCAAAATAACAATCAAAAAGCACATAAATAAAACAATAATAATGAAATCAAAGAAAACCAAATGAAATTCCAAAGAAAACTTCAAGGAAAAGGGAGAAATCAACTCACACAATATCAACCAATACTCTCGTAGCAACACTAAATTACTCTAATAACTTCTCTATAGCAAAGAAAATATAAATCCTAATGCAACAACAGAAAATAATTTACTAAATTAATAACTAGCAAAAAAGAACTAATATAAAAAACTACTATAACTATCTAGTTAACACTAGAAAAACTATAACAACTAACAAGGCACTAAGACAATAATAAATAATACTAAAATAATTATGAAAAATAATTTACTTCTAAATAACAGAATCAATAACAACATATATTTAAGTGGCAAAAATAATTTACTTTTGAAACTAATAAAACTATTATTATCAACTATCACTATGAACTAAACAAAAAAATACTAAAACAGTAGCTAAACACTAATAAATAACTACAAAAATTTATCTACTGTAGTCTAACAGAAACATATGACAACATGTAAAAATCTACAAAAAGAATTAACTAAAAATATATTACTAATTTTATGACTAAAACAACTACATAAGCAAAACAGTACTATTTTCGCAATAAACCTAATTAAATTAAACTAAAAATAAATAACTATAAGCTACTGGATAGGCAAAACAATAACAAAACAGGTAGCAAAAAGAATCAATCAAAAATATTTTATAAAACTCAAAATACGGCCAAAATAGTGATTTGAATAAATTTCATCAAACTAATTTTAAACTACTCAAATTTGAAATCCAATGGACTACCAGAAACTTCAAATTTTGAATCTAATGCAAAAAGAATCAATCAATTTGGATCTAAAACATAAAAGTTATAAGCAATATAAAATCAGAACTATTCTGTTTTTAAAACAGAAACGAAAAAAACAAAAAAAACTAACGGGCGCTACGGGGTGTGCGAGCTGAAACTAAACAGCGCTCGGGCGAAAATAACCGAAATCGCGTACGGGCCAAAAGAGAAAGACCGATCGGCTAAACCGATTAGATCTAAACCGTAAATAAACCGAAGCTAAACCGATCTAGTAAAAAAAACCTAACTGTTCGATCTAATCTAATCACGACGTATAATCTAGATCGGACGGACGAGGAGGGAGAGAGAGCTCACCGGTGGGTCGCGGAGTGCGTCGGGAGAGATGGTGGCGGCTCACCGGTGTCTGTGGCATAAGATAAGTGGTGACGTGTCCGAGTGTGCGCCTATGGGCTTTTGAAGGCCCTCGGGGCGACGAGTGCAAGTCGGGCAGCGAGCGGGCGGCTCGCGTGATCTTCGGCGTCATGGGGTGGCCAGGGAGATGAACAGACGACGACGAGTCCACATGCCGGTGGGCCTGCGGAGACGGTCGGCGGCGAGGTCGAGGCGGCGGTGGCGTTCGGGCGTCGGCGGTGGCGGTGCTCCGGTGAGTTTCGGGCTCGCGTGAGGCGCACGGGAGGTGCGGATGAGCGAGGGGAGTGCGGAGGTGGTCTCGGGAGGCGGCGAGGGGGTGAGTAGCTCGGTGGGGCGGCAATGGCGCGGCGGGGGCGCTCGGCTCCGGCGAGCAATTGAGAAGGAGGCGGGGGTTCTCGGAGGGGGCTTTGGGGCGGAATCGGTCGAGGGAGATGAGTATATATAGGGGGAGGGTGCTTGGAGGAGGAGGCGGATCGAGGAGAGGATCCCGAGAAATCAGGGATTCGGAGGCGGCGGCGTGGTTCTGGCGTGGGGAGGAAGAAGGTCGCGGGCGAGAGCGATCGGGCAGTGGGGCCCTGCGGTCAGCGGCACTAGGGCGAGCGAGAGGGGAGCGGCGACCGAGGCGAAGGGGCTCCGGGCGTCTGGCGCGGAGCTGGGCTGGCAGGCTCGGGCGCGCTGGTGGGCTGCGGCGTTGCTGGGCCTGTTGGCCTAGCCGCACGCTAGGGCTTTTTTTTCTTTTTTGAATTAAAGCAGAGAGGGAAAAAACTAAATATAGAAAAACCTATAGTATTTTTATATAGGACTATATATATATATATCAAAATGTTCATAAAAATAAATCCTAAAAGATGAACATATTTTCATCTACAAATAAAATTCAAAAATAATAATAATAAACGAAACAGTGCTACTATTGCATTAAAACCCAAAAAAATCATTTGTAAAATACCAACATGATTTCAAATTTATTTTCTCCTAATTTTCCATTGAAGGGAATCATTTTACCCTTATTTCCATTTATTTAATTTTAGGAGAAAAATAATTTGATTAAAAGTAAAATAACTCCTAAATGGTTTTGAATTTGAAATTCAAACCACTTCCAACTCTATTTCATATAATTTGAAGAAGTCATTTTATCTTCTCTCATGAAAATCATTGAGTTGCATAAAGGTTCTGAATTTCTAATATGTCCAAAAGGAATTCAAATCTTTTCAAAACCCTTTTCATTTTAAATGGAAGAAGTCATATTTTCTTCACTCTAGGGTTTTGTGGTGAAATAAAATTTGAATTCATTGAGATCAAAAATGCAAAGTGAAAGTCTGGGAAAGTCATTTCATTCCCTCTCATTCAGCTTTTCAAAAAGTTTCAAATTCCACTCAGTTTCACACAATCAATCACTCACAATCAAACAAATAATCAACGTGATTTATTTAATATAACATTCCAAAATTTAGAATTTTGGGATGTTACAAACCTACCACACTTAAAATGAATCTCGTCCTCGAGATTCGAAGAGGCTAGCAAGAAAAGGTTAGGGGTTGGGGGTCTTCTAGCAAATATGTTTGTCGGAAGGGTCTAGTGTGCTACCACACTTAAAAGCATGGGTATTGTTCAGACAAAACTCATGTACTCCATCCTTTTGGGTTGCTGGTACCGGTGTTCTCATATACTCCGGAATAGCTCTTTCACGGGTGCTCTTCCGGTCGGGGCATAACCTTTTCCTCAAACACGTGTCCTTTCATCCTGGTGACGTTCTTCCGAGTCTGGGTCTTCTTAGCTGACTGGTCTGTCGCCAATACTAAATAACTATCAAAATTCTCATGGTGGTCAACCATGTATGGTTTCTCCTGTAGAAAAATGGGTTTGGTTGAATCTCACCATCTATCCTACGATTGGCAACAGGTGCCTGGTACATGGAGCAATCATCCTACCATTCTATGGTTTTATGGCTTGACGTGTCGACACTCTTCTAAGGTTTTCAAGGCTCTCTGATTTTCCATCAACATATGATAGTTCATGATAGAAGTCTCCAGTATGGGGGCCAATCCATCCCGTACTTGAACCATTACTACATATGGAGACATCGAATCACGTATTCTAACACTTGGGCATATTCACAAGCAGTGCATAATTTCTCTTGTCGACGAACTGAGTTCGAATAAATCCATTGTTTCTGCAAGCTGAACAAGACATCTAACGGTTCTTCACATCTCTCGGGTTTTCGTATCCTCCTAAAAATGTCGGCTGATTAACTCAGAGTTTTCTTCCAAAATATCTTCCTTCAGCAAGAGTGTGCTTGCTTCTTATTAACTCCGGGGCCTGTGGGTTATGGCCCACTTCAACTCTTGTAAAATTTAGCTCATCCTTTCGAGGATTATCATTCCGTATTCCAACATTACATCTCCTTTAAATCCAATAGTACTTCTTCCTTCATACCCTTGTGGTGACAATCATACAAAACTCCAACTTATTTGGTCCTGCTCCCTTCTATGGACCGTCATGAATAACACATTTCTTTCTTCATTGATCTTGTGGCTTTACGGAGTACTACCACACCAAAAATGCACTAGTTTATCCATAAATCATATTATTTTCATATCAAATCTTTTCTTACATCCTTAACCATTTTTCGTAAATCCAAATTCCAAAAAGTACTTTTTTACAAATGCTGCCACCCACATGGTTTGGTATGGTCAGGCATTACTTCCTACTTTATTCATTTATCCTCCTTGAGGATTCTTCAGTCCCACTGGAATTGTGCGACATGCGCCTTGAAATCTTCAATCTTCTGTTTCATCATGGTGGCCTTGAGCTTCATTTCCATCATCTCTGCATGCACTTCTCTTAGGTATTCCTGAGTATAATGGAGTCTTGCTTCAAGTATTTCTCTGATCTGGCGTATGGCTTCCATGGCTGCTTCACGAACAGCGTCGAAGAAACTTGCTTGTGGTACACGTGAGATGAAAAAGTACTGCCCCATCATCTTTGGGCAAACTCCTTTCATACGGTGGAGGTGTACCTCCACATACCAAATTTCCACTCCCTTTTGCATGAAAGGGTAGCCTTTGTAGACTGCATCTCCTTCAAGGTGAATATGCTTCATCATGTCCTTCAGGATCTTCGGGTAATCATGATCACTTGTCAGGGTCATGATCGGTTCCGGGCCCTTAAGGAAAGACTCATAAAGGGTCATCATCTGCAGTTGTAAAACAAAAAATGGTGCTCAGAATAAGGTACATATCTCCTTGGGTACACATTCATATCATCCAAACAAAACTTCAAACTCAATTTCCAACATCCAGTTTATGCATCACAACTCATTTTCTTCCATGTACACCTAGAATATTAATTTCCAAGATAAAACATAACAACTCCTTAAAGCCTTTCAGCATATGACATATCAACTTTATTGAGTCATGAATTATCACAATCTCTGAGTAATCTATTACATAACTCAACCCTGCATTCTCATGAAAAAGTGTTTTCCATACTACCCTTATTACTGATATCAACATCTCCTTTACTCAGCTCCATCTTTCTCATGATTTGTACAATCCCTAGCAAAATGTCCTGCTTCCTTGCAGTGAAAACAAATAACTTCTGGCATGTCTCGAGGCTTCTTGGTGAACGTGCCTGCTCCTTGAGTTCCTTGCTTCCTTTCGGGACAATCATTGGCATAATGCCCGACGTCCTTACATTCAAAACAGGTAATATGACTCTTGTCCCTCTTTGCGGAAATTGGGTTGTTCTGAGGGTGTCTTTGTTTTCTCTTCCTGGTTTTCTCTGTTTTGATCAAATGTTCTATTCCCTGTGGATCAAACTCCACTACTTCTGTCGGGAAGTATCCCAGATACTCTTTTCTTTCCTTGGTGCAATACTGTGAAAAATGTCCTTCTTCTCCACATGAATAACAGGCATTGGAGAAAAATCTGTTGAGGCTTTCTCCATCAGGGTCTTCAACACTTTCGTTAATCATAGGTTCTTTCATAACTTCTCGGATGTCTTCTTTCATTCCTTTTTCCTGCTTCTGAATAGTTTGTTGCACCGTGGGGTAAATGTGACACTGAGCTGGGTAGTGGGTGGTTCCTTCACACAAGAAACAAGTCACCTGACTAGTAGGGCATTCCTCAGCTGGGTGTTTCTCCTCACAATGAGGGCATCCATCCTTGTGTTTCTCCTGGGTGTGTCCTATTTCTCCGCAAATATTGCAGGCACAAGGTTTATTTCTTGGGGTATCATGGTGCTTCCGGATAAGACGAGATCTTGTCAGAGTCTTCTTGAATTCTTCCCAAGTCCTTGCTCCATTCCATCCCTGTATAGCTTGATGCATCTGCCACCATGTTGCAGCATTTCCTTCAAAGTACTGAAGAGCGTACGATACTTCATTCTTCCTTGAAACCAAATTGCTCCCGAAGTGATTCTCCATGTTCTGAATCCATAGCTTTGCCTCCGGCTGGGTTTTTTGGTCCAGAGAATACCAGTCCAACTTCTTTCATCATCTACTGGGTCCAAGGGTTTTAGGGTGAGATAAGAGAGAGGTGGGGAGGGATACACACAATACAAACAATAGTTTTGAAGAAATGAGTTTTTATTTTGTGGCTGTCGAAAAAACATCAAACAAATAACAACTCACAAATTGCTGCATCTAACGTAAGTATATAATAGGAGTTTGGTCTTCTAAATGTCAAATAATTCTTCAGATTCTTCAAGTCTTCAGAGTCTTCAACTGTTGTAGATTCATCTTTTATAACGCATGGTGAAATCCTGTTTACTCTGAAATGGTCATCGGTTGTCTGATATCTTGTCCTTCTTGGAGCGGCTTCAGTTTATCCTCCGTGTGGTCAAAAGGGAAAGGGGTATATTCTAACTATTTGAGGTAAGAGAGGATATTTTATAAAATCAGAAAAGATAAGGAGTAAGGGATGTTTTTTGAAAATATTTTTTTAGAGATTTCCTGTCCTAGGGCTTTCCGATCTCTAGGGTCACGTCCTACAGTCAACATGTGCTCTGATACCATATCTATAGCGACCCGACCTCAGACGGTCAAGCCTCTGTGTATCTGTGCCATCCCTGGATCGATATGCTGGCACACACAGTACATCAATGTATATATCAAAGTGCAATCACATGTATAAATAACGTAAAACTGATATATACCTCAGTAGTAAAAGCGGAAACAAACAAATGGGTGTGGAGTCCCATCAACGCCATCGGCAGGTTGAGTGTAGACCGTAACCCTATGATGTAACTCTTACTCGTCGGAGAAAAATCCTGCAACATGATACGTTGCAGCCGTGTAGGTCAGTACATTGAATGTACCAGCAAGATCACAATAAGAGAAAGCAGATTGATAAAACTATTCTATATGCAATATGGCTTTGTGGCTCTGGGTGTGAGTTGTTTGCGTAAAAGCTGGTTTTATTTTCCCTACAACAAATGAATTATCCGGAGTCCGTACTACGGAGTTTTCAATCATGACATGGTTCCGCCAACCGATGTCTCATAGCCCAAATCATCATAAGTTGCCCACAATTAATTTATCAGTCCGGTGTTGAGAGTTCCGAGATAGATCCAAGTCCAGAGGCTCAAATTGTCCGTAACCGGGGACAAGGCTAATCGATTAGGTTTTAACCCTCTGCAGAGGTTTGTACACTTTACCCGCAAGATTCGATCCCTCTCTTTACATTCTCGCACTTCAGGGTGTTTGAGAACAAGATGACCGAAACATGGTCTTCCGAAGAGTTCCTCTAACCACTATCCGGTGCTCATCCAATCCTACCGTAGTTATACATCTGCTAGCACCGTCCCAGCCAGAGTCACCACTAAGGTCAACCAAGCCAGAGCCCATAGTGACTTGCGGTTGCACAGGTAAGCTTCCGGCCGTGAAGTATCCTTCCGTCTCTTTGAGTCTGGGTGAAGCTTTCCGCAAGATGTCATGGCGCTTCTCCATGCATCCCGGCCAACCACTGGTTTCTCCACGGTGCCCATCAACCGTCCTTCACCCAGTAGTGTGTATTGAATTCTTGTCTCGAGTCTCGAAATCTCGAGGCCTTGAAGTCTTGCGGCCTTGAAAATGCAGTCCTTGCAGATGCCATCATGGAGTTGCCGTCATTGGCGTAGAGTCCTCCATTCTCACACCACTCTCGTGCACTCATACCAAACCCCGTCTACTATAGCGTAGCATTAAAACTATATAACATCCCGGGTTTGGTAACAGGGAGATGGGTTTCTACCTCATGCATTCTACTCAACTACAAGATTCAATAACACTACTGGAGGGATTATTGAAAGGGTGTTACTACATGCAAATAAAGCATAGGTAGGAAAACCATGGTCAAAGTGAACTTGCCTGGTATTACTTGATGAAGATAATAATGCTCTCGGAATCTTTGATAAACTATTCGTCACTCCGAGAAAATCTATATAGTCAAACATTATACTCACATAAGCAATAATCTTAGAAAACAATACTAGCAATCAAAATAACAATAAAAAGGGCAATAAAGAAAATAATAATGAAATCAAAGAAAACCAAATGAAATTCCAAAGAAAACTTCAAGGAAAAGGGAGAAATCAACTCACACAATATCAACCAATACTCTCGTAGCAACACTAAATTACTCTAATAACTTCTCTATAGCAAAGAAAATATAAATCCTAATGCAACAATAGAAAATAATTTACTAAATTAAAAACTAGCAAAAAAAGAACCTAATATAAAAACTACTATAACTATCTAGTTAACACTAGAAAAACTATAACAACTAACAAGGCACTAAGACAATAATAAATGATACTAAAATAATTATGAAAAATAATTTACTTCTAAATAACAGAATCAATAACAACATATATTTAAGTGGCAAAAATAATTTACTTTTCAAACTAATAAAACTATTATTATCAACTATCACTATGAGCTAAACAAAAAAAATACTAAAACAGTAGCTAAACACTAATAAATAAATACAAAAATTTATCTACTGTAGTCTAATAGAAACATATGACAACATGTAAAAATCTACACAAAGAATTAACTAAAAATAATTAAAAACACTAATTTTATGACTAAAACAACTACATAAGCAAAACAATACTATTTTCGCAAGAAACCTAATTAAATTAAACTAAAAATAAATAACTATAAGCTACTGGATAGGCAAAACAATAAAAAAACAGTAGCAAAAAGAATCAATCAAAAATATTTTATAAAACTCAAAATATGACCAAAATAGTGATTTGAATAAATTTCATCAAACTAGATTTTAGACTACTCAAATTTGAAATCCAATGTAACTACCAGAAACTTCAAGAAATTTTGAATCTAATGCAAAAAGAATCACTCAATTTGGATCTAAAACATAAAAGTTATAAGCAATATAAAATCAGAACTATTCTGTTTTTAAAACAGAAACGAAAATAACAAAAAAAAAAACTAACAGGCGCTACGGGGTGTACGAGCTGAAACTAAACAGCGCTCGGGCGGAAAATAACCGAAACGCGTACGGGCCAAAAGAGAAAGACCGATCAGCTAAACCGATTAGATCTAAACTGTAAATAAACCGAAGCTAAACCGATCTAGTAAAAAACCTAACTGTTCGATCTAATCTAATCATGACCGTATAATCTAGATCGGACGGATGAGGAGGGAGAGAGAGAGCTCACCGCGATGGTGGTGGTCGACGGCGGGTGCGTCGGGCGACGACGGTGGCGGCGCTCCGGTGATCTTCGGCATCAGTGGGGTGGCCAGGGAGATGAAGCAGACGACGACGAGTCCAACGGTGGTCGTGGCGCCAGTGGAGTTGGTCGGAGACGGTCGACGGCGAGGTCGAGGCGGCGGTGGCATTCGGGCGCCGGCGGTGGCGGCGCTCCGGTGAGTTTCGGGCTCGCACGAGCGCACGGGGAGGTGCGGATGAGCGAGGGGAGTGTGGAGGTGGTCTCGGGAGGCGGCGAGGGGGTCGGAGTAGCTCGGTGGGGCGGCAATGGCGCGGCGGGGGCGCTCGGCTCCTGCGAGCAATTGAGAAGGAGGCGGGGGGTCTCGGTGGGGGCTTTGGGGCGGAATCGGTCGAGGGAGATGAGTATATATAGGCGGAGGGTGCTTGGAGGAGAGGGCAGATCGAGGAGAGGATCCCGAGAAATCTGGGATTTGGCGGCGGCGACGTGGTTCTGGCGTGGGGAGGAAGAAGGTCGCAGGCAAGAGTGATCGGGCAGTGGGGCCCTGCGGTCAGCGGCACTAGGGCGAGCGAGAGGGGAGCGGGCGACCAAGGAGAAGGGGCTCTGGGCGTCTGGCGCGGAGCTGGGCTGGCAGGCTCGGGCGCGCTGGTGGGCTGCGGTGTTGCTGGGCCTGTTGTCCTAGCCGCACGCTGGTTTTTTTTGAATTAAATCAGAGAGGGAAAAAACTAAATATAGAAAAACCTATAGTATTTTTATGTAGGACATATATATATATATATATCAAAATGTTCATAAAAAGAAATCCTAAAAGATGAACATATTTTCATCTACAAATAAAATTCAAAAAAAAGTAATAATAAACCAAACAGTGCTACTATTGCATTAAAACCCAACAAAAATCATTTGTAAAATACCAACATGATTTCAAATTTATTTAATTTTAGGAGAAAAATAATTTTATTAAAAGTCAAATAACTCCTAAATGGTTTTGAATTTGAAATTCAAACCACTTCCAACTCTATTTCATATAATTTGAAGAAGTCATTTTATCTTCTCTCATGAAAATCATTGAGTTGCATAAAGGTTCTGAATTTGAAATATGTCCAAAAGGAATTCAAATCTTTTCAAAACCCTTTTCATTTTAAATGGAAGAAGTCATATTTTCTTCACTCTAGGGTTTTGTGGTGAAATAAAATTTGAATTCATTGAGATCAAAAATGCAAAGTGAAAGTCTGGGAAAGTCATTTCATTCCCTCTCATTCAACTTTTCAGAAAGTTTCAAATTCCACTCAGTTTCACACAATCAATCACTCACAATCAAACAAATAATCAAAGTGATTTATTTAATATAACATTCCAAAATTTAGAATTTTGGGATGTTACATATGCATGATTGATTATCTTTGCAAGTCTCTTCGAATTATCTGTTTGGTTTGGCCAACTAGATTGGTAGTTCTTGCCATGGGAGATGTGCTTAGCTTTGGGTTCGATCTTGCGGTGTCCTTTCCCAGTGACAGAAGGGGCAGCAAGGCACGTATTGCATCGTTGCCATCGAGGATAACAAGATGGGGTTTATTTCATATTGCATGAATTTATCTCTCTACATCATGTCATCTTGCTTAAGGCGTTACTCTGTTTTTAACTTAATACTCTAGATGCATGCTGGATAGCGGTCGATGAGTGGAGTAATAGTAGTAGATGCAGAATCGTTTCAGTCTACTTGTCACGGACATGATGCCTATATACATGATCATGTCTAGATATTCTCATAATTATGCTCAATTCTGTCAATTGCTCAACAGTAATTTGTTCACCCACCATAGAATACTTATGCTCTTGAGAGAAGCCACTAGTGAAACCTATGGCCCCCGGGTCTATTCTCATCATATCAATCTCCATCACTTTAATATTGTTTTGCTTTTTACTTTTCCTTTACTTTTTACTTTGCATCTTTATATCAAAAATACCAAAAATATTATATCTATCAGATCTCACTCTTGTAAGTGACCGTGAAGGGATGGACAACCCCTAATCGCGTTGGTTGCGAGTAGCTATCGTTTTGTGCGGGTACGAGGGACTTGAGCGTGGCCTCCTACTGGATTGATACCTTGGTTCTCAAAAACTGAGGGAAATACTTATGCTACTCTGCTGCATCATCCCTTCCTCTTCGTGGAAAACCAACGCAAGCTCAAGACATAGCAGTAGCGAGCGGCGGCGTGCGGCGGCGGGGCTGGCGGCAGCGACTTGGGGCTCCAAGGGGGCCCCGGGTCTGGCTTTTAAAGGGGGAGGGGAGGCGTCTTGCGGGAGGGGCGAAGCCATGGCGGCGGCGGCTCGGACTCCCTCAAGGAGTCCGGCTCGGAGACGACGACGATGCGGGGCTGGCTGGGCCAGCTGGGCCGCGGCCGAGTTCGGTCCGGCGGGCTTTCTCTTTTTTTAAACATATTCCACCGAAAAGAAATCCTAGAAAAATAAATAAAAAACTAAAAATACCAAAACAAATTTTCACCGTCTAAATAAAATATTTAGAACAAGGTGAGCATTTTGTTGGCCTAAAAAGCAATTTTTGAAAAATGCATAAATTTTTCCTATGCAAATAAAATAGCAATAAAATCTGAATAAAATCAAATATCCGACTTTAATATTTTTCCTCCTATATTTCATTTATTTTGGAGAAGTCATATTATCTCCTCTCTTATATTTTTATATGAAATATTTTCGGAGAGAAAAATAATAAAACAAATGATCCTTGTTTTGATATTTGATAAAATTCAAATATGAACACAGTGAAATCCCCAACTCTCTCCGAGGGTCCTTGAGTTGATTAGAATTTCGAGGATTGCAAAATGAAATGCAAATAAAATATGATATGCATGAATGACCTACGTATAACATTCCAAATTGAAAATTTGGGATGTTACATCCTCCCATTGGTTTCCCGCCTCTTCTCCAATCGGTTTCCCACTGCCAGTTGATATGTCTCCAACGTATCTATAATTTTTGATTGTTCCATGCTAGTATATTATCTGTTTTGGATGTTTTACATGCATTAATATGCTATTTTATATTATATATGGGGCTAAACCTATTAATCTAGAGCCCAGTGCCAGTTTCTGTTTTTTCCTTGTTTTTGAGTTTCGCAGAAAAGGAATTTCAAATGGAGTCCAAACGGAATAAAACTTTCACGATGATTTTTCTTGGACCAGTAGACACCTACGAGACTTGGAGATGAAGTCAGAAGACCCGCGAGGCGACGACAAGCCGTAGGGGCGCGCCCCTAGCTTGTGCCCCCCTCAGGAATCCACCGACCTCCTTCCTTGGCCTATAAATTCAGATATATTCCCAAACCATCAGAAGCATCCATGAAAATACTTTTCCTTCGCCGCAACTTTCTGGTCCCGTGAGATCCCATCTTGGGCCCTTTTTCGATGATCTACCGGAGGGGGATTCAATCAAGGAGGGCATCTACATCAACCCTATTGCCCTTCCGATAAAGCATGAGTAGTTTACCTCAGACCTACGGGTCCATAGCTAGTAGCTAGATGGCTTCTTATCTCTCTATGTTCTTCAATACCATGTTCTCGTCGATGTTCTTGGAGTTCTATCTGATGTAATATTCTTTTGCGGTGTGTATGTTGAGATCCGATGAATTGTGGATTTATGACCAGATTATCCATGAGTATTATTTGAATCTTCTCTGAATTCTTGTATGCATGATTTGATATTTTGTATTTCTCTTTGAATTATCGGTTTGATTTGGCCAACTAGATTGGTATTTCTTGCAATGGGAGAGGTGCTTAGTTTTAGGTTCAATCTTGCGGTGTCCTCATCCAGTGATAAAGTAGGGGTATTGAGGCACGTATTGTATTGTTGCCATCAAGGATACAAATATGGGGTTTTCATCATATTGCTTGAGTTCATCCCTCTACATCATGTCATCTTACTTAAGGCGTTGCTCCATTCTTTATGAACTTAATACTCTAGATGCATGCTGGACAGCGGTCGATGTGTGGAGTAATAGTAGTGGATGCAGGCAGGAGTCGGTCTACTTGACACGGACGTGATGCCTATATGCATAATCATTTCCTTGGGCATCATCATAACTTTGCGATTTTCTATCAATTGCTTGACAATAATTTTTCACCCTCCGTATTATTTGCCCTCAAGAGAGAAGCCTCTAGTGAAACCTATGGCCCCTGGGTCTATTTTTCATCATTTATTTTCAGATCTATAAACCAAAAATACCAAAAATATCTTGCTGCAATTTATTTACTTTTATTTTGTTTTACGTTTTAGCAATATTTTATACCTATCTCTATCAGATCTCACCTTTGCAATTGACCGTGAAGGGATTGACAACCCCTTTATCGCGTTGGGTGCAAGTGTTTGATTATTTGTGCAGGTGCATAGATTGGGGACTTGCTTGTACCTCCTATTGGATTGATACCTTGGTTCTCTAACTAAGGGAAATACTTATCTCTACTTTACTGTATCACCCTTTCCTCTTCAAGGGAAAAACCAACGCAAGCTCAAGAAGTAGCAGGAAGAATTTCTGGGGCTATTGCCGGGGAGGTCTACATCAAGCCTACCAAGTACCCATCATAAACTCTCATCTCTTGCATTAAATTATTTGTCATTTGTCTCTCATTTCCTCTCCCCCACTTCTAAAATGATTTTCAGAAAAATACAAAAAGATTTGCCTTTTTCTCGTTCGATCTTGTGTTTGCTTGTGTTGCCATGTGCCTTCTATTTGCTTGCATCTTCGCTTGCTACAAATCTATTGATATGGATCCTCATCCACTTGCTAATCTTTTTAAAAGATCCGAATATGATGAACCAATTGCTAGTGAGTTGAGTGCACTAGATTATCTTTATGAGGTTTTGCTTGAAATTCGTGAATCTAAAAATTGTGATGAAGTGTTGAAAGAAGAAATTTATGAAGTGATTCACGATAGCTCCTTGATTGAAAAAATGATTGCAATGATGTTATTATAAATTTTATTAATGTCAATTGTGTTAATGATATGCAAAACCCTAAGCTTGGGGATGCTAATTTTGCAATGTCTACTACTTGTTGCAATGATCATGATTGGGGTGATCTTCTTTTGATCTTGAAAATTTATTTAAGCCTCGTGATGAATATGTTTGCGATAATATTGAAATTGGGTTTGGAAGAGTGTCAACTTTAAGTAAAAGTAATCCCACATATTTGGAGAGTGCTCAATCTCGTGAAATTTTTGATAAAAGTGGGCTTGGAGACGTCATGACTTTATTTGATGATAATCCCACTATTTTGGAAGAGTGTCAAGTTTGCATGCATGTGGACCATGAAGAGAATATTTTATGTGATAGTTATATTGTTGAATTTTATTATGATCCTACACGTAATTATTACAAGAGAGGAAAATATCACTACAAAAAATACACTTCCGTAATGATACGTGTTTGTCACAGTAGGTCACGTTTTCTGTCATGCATGTACATCCATGATGATTTTATGACAGAATCAAGATAGTCATACCTGTGCTGTCGTAGAAGTGTTCCATGACATTACCAAAATTATCAGCACGGAAGTGTCCACTTCGATGACGATAAATCACGCATCATGGAAGTGCTTTCGTCAAGGGTGACCGACACGTGGCATCCACCATAACGGGTCGCCATGAACCTATCGGGTCCGGTTTTGGATCCGATAACCCACTAACAGCCCGGACCAATGAGGATTTTCCACATGTAAAATTCTCATTGGCCGGAGGAAACACGTGTTGGCTCACCGTTGGGACAGATGTCATCCATTAGTTGGACAGGAGGCGCCTATGATATGTCGACATGTGGCACGTCCCAACAGAGGCCCATTCCAGTGAAAAGGCCGACCCGTTTGACTTGGTCAAAACGTAACGGGCCGGCCCACGGAAAGCCTGTTCCTATATAGCCCATTTACGGCCCGCTAACTCACGGCCCGTTACGGCCTATCAGAATTAAGCCCAGTAGCTCCATCTGGGCCATCCAATATGATTCCAGCCCATTGTAACTTCCGGCCCATGTATGGCCCATGATGTGTTTCGGCCCATACGAGGCCATTTGTAACTCTTGGCCCATTAACGGCCCGTGGTGAATCTGGCCCGCAATGAATAGTGTACCCCTTTATACCCATTAACAACCCATTATTCCATTGGGCCGTTTCCAACCCGTGTTATCTTTCGGCCTTCTCAGGGCCCATTTATTCTTGGGCTAATTTGTAGCATTCGGATACTTACGGCCCGTTATTGGCCTTTTCTGCTTGTGGGCCAATTCAGCCCATGGTTACAATCGGCCCGTTTGCAGCCCGTTAATCCGTTGGGCCGTTTTCATAGCGTCGTCCAATACGACCGATTAATGAGGCCCGTTATTGTCGGCCCATTAATGGACGATTCCAAATCTAGCCCATTTCCGGCCCATAATGTGGTCTGTTATTGGCCCATGTTTGGCATATCGATCATACGACACGTAGAAGGTCCATTGATGCTATGGCCCGTAGAAGGCCCATTGTTTCTACGCCCCGTAGGAGGCCCATGGTAACTACAGTAAATATGTAGCCCATGGTTATTGTGGCCTAGTTTTAAAAAATAGGTTATTGCGGCCACTAGCAAACCACGGAAAAAGAACTACACTAACTATAAGCAAGCAAATAAACAGGACAACAAGGAACTAAATAAGTAAGCAACTTATGCTAGGCTAGCACGACTATTACACATATTACATCCATTGGGCATCAAAGTTCGCTACCAGTGCGAATATAGGGAACAAAGCAGCATATCACATACACTGGTCGTCAAAGTTGGCGATCAGTGCAAATAAACGCCGCAGCAAAACAAGTCCAGAACTGAAACCACTTTAGAAGAGCTCAAGAAACAATATCCTAGGTACCCATAATTCTGGCCAGATGCTTAGCAAGGTTATTAACTTTCTCTAGTTTGGCGCTTAAATCCTGCAGCGCTTGCTGTTGCACAAGAAAGTATGCATCCGAATTCTGCAAGGACTTCCTCAGTCCTTCGGCTTCTTGCCGAAGCATAGCTGACTGATGACTTTCAGCTTGTAGCTGATATTGAAGAAGCCGAAGTGATTCAGGCAGCAAGGTCGAAGAGCTTGTGCCAGCGGTACTGGCCAGTAACTCGAACACTACATCAACGCAAGACTGTGGGGTTTTCTCACTGTCTACAAGATCGTTTTTATCACCTTTCTTGGAGACCAATATGGTTGTCTCACTATCTTGAACCTTATCTGCATTACTTTCTCTACCATTGCATAGTGCGGTCCTCTTCTCCAATATTCTATTCGCATACTACAAGAGAAACAAGCAAACACATCACATGTTTAGCATGTAGTATACTAAACTCATTTTGGTAAACTAGTTCGGTAGTACGGTGGACATGATAACAGCGTGAAACAAACATATATGTATGTACTATGGTCAATGTATTGTCCATATCATTCTAGTTTATATTTCCAAATCAAGATAGAGACATAGTTCAACTCATATATTTTGAAGACACAACAGCATAGACATAATAGAAGTGTGAGAAACTACACAGCATTGGCAACACTTGTAATGTGCATCACATGAGAACATAACTATTTATACAACTGAAACTGAAATCAACATAGAGCAAGAAGTTAGAACAACAATCCAGTTAAAGAAATAGGTTTAAAACATACCTGTTGCACCATTGGAGTTTCAATTGGATCCTTCATATTCGATAGTAGTTGGTATGAGTAAATACAGTGATGCAACAACAAAGGAGTATGGACCATATCTATGGAATCTGACTTGAGAACAGTTGATGTTCTGCTTTAAATGTGGAGTTTGGGTTCGTTGTGGTGGTCTTCGTGCTTTGGGCACTGCAGTTGCATTACAAACTGCTCCTGTGGGGGTACTCTGTGGTGGACATGGTGCTTTGTTAACTAGAAGTGGGTTACTATTCGCTGGGGTTGGGGTTAGATGGGTTTGCAAGTGCATCTAGTGCCACCCCTAGTTGGTTTTGGAGTATTGACGACAAACCTGGTTGAGGGACTAATGTGTTTGTGAGAATTGCAGGATAACACAGGTAGTAGTCCCTCATCGATTCGGTTTTCCTACCGGAGATGACCAGTAAAAATGTATGAAGACATTGAAGACAAAGGTGGTATGTGAAGATATTCACATTGAAGACTATGACATGAGAAGGCATCGCGTGAAGACTATGAAGCGCGATGATTTAGCTGTTTCTCATTTCTGTTTCTTCTTTGTTGAGTCATAGGAACCACTGTACTGTTAAGTGGGGTCCAAGTGAACAAAGTTAGAGTGACTGAAGTGATGCTTAACCAAAATCCTATGTCTTCGAGCGAAGACTATGAGAACAAATCTTATCCAGAGCTGGATGAGTCAGCTTTACTTGTAGCCCAAGTAAAGTTGCCGCGTGTGTTTGAAATCTGACCGTTGGAACATGTGTCAGTTCCTTAGTGACCCAGGGTCATTTCGGACAAATCAGGTCGAGTTGCCTAGTGGCTATAAATAGCCCACCCCCTACACCATAAATTGGTTGGCTGCTCAGAGTTAGTGCACGACTTTTGTCGTTTGAGAGCAACCCACCTCGAAGCCTTTGAGAGAGAAATCCTTGCGAGGACAAAGCCCTAAACACCCAGAGCCAAAGAGTGTTAAGCATCACTGAAGTCTTCCTGTTTGTGTGATCTGAAGACTTGGTACACTTGAGGACTGTGAATCCTCCAGCCGGTTAGGCGTC
Organism: Triticum urartu; assembly: GCF_003073215.2. Lineage (NCBI taxonomy): Eukaryota > Viridiplantae > Streptophyta > Magnoliopsida > Poales > Poaceae > Triticum > Triticum urartu. Next base: position 374,323,609 of record NC_053024.1, read on the forward strand.
GCGTTATGATCATCCAAGAGTCATTGTGGATCGCCGGTGAACGAAGTCTGTGAAGGTTTGGAAGTCTACCTTGAAGACTTACCAGAGTGATTGGGCGAGGACTGGGTGTCCTTAGCTCAAGGGGAATAAGGTGAAGACACGGTCTTCTGAGTTAAATCTCAGCCTCCCTAACCAGACATACAGTTGTCACAGCAACTGGAACTGGTCCAACAAATCATTGTCTTCAACGAGCAACTGGTTCTATCCTTCCCATCTCTTTATTTGGAGTTGGTCCTCGTGAAGTCATTGCCTGTTTGCATTATCTATTTGTCTTCACTGTGTGACTGCTTGTTCTGATTGGCTTCTTACTATCTTCCATCCTGATCCATACTGCCTAGCTGCTATTAGTCTTTGTGCTTTCACTTCATTGTATACTTGACTATGTCTTGCCTAGTGTAGTCTACCTTCCGCTGCATGGTAATAGGTTCATTTCTATCGTTTGTCTTCGAAACTTCCATGTTTTGAAGACTTTCATAAAAATCGCCTATTCACCCCCCCCTCTAGTCGATCACTAGCACTTTCAGGGTTGTAGCTGGTTCTGTGCCCAACGGTGTAAGTGTGCAATCTGAAAGAGTATCGATTATGTGTGGTGGGGCAAGTTTTTGGGTAGTACAACCATGGTTCTATCTGCATCAACGGGTAGCACTGTCTTTTGTGAAGAACGTGTTTTTGCTCCCTTAGATACTGCCATCACCCCCTCCAGTTCAAATGGCTGATAAACAAGAAAAGAAATTGAACGTACATACATTGTATGATAGACAGATGTGGTAATTCACATATACGTTGTCTAAGCAAACAGGACAACATGACACAATTTCACATATATGATGCCTAACTAAACAGGATAGCATGACACTGTTTCAGATATATGATGGATAACTTAACAGGATATAATGGCATAATTCAACATATGATGAGTATCTAAACAGGATGACATGACAAAACTATACGATGTCTTTCTAAAATAGGTTGGGATGAAATGATTCACATAAATGTTGTCTAAGTATATAGGATGGCATGATATAATTGACATAATTGATTCATATACTAAGCAGCTGGCACTCGCATGTATGATCTCTAAATTAAGCAGATGGAATTCAATATTGTGCATATGGTGTCTATACTAAGCAATACAAGACACCATATGCATGATATGAGAAATATAAACATTGCAACTTTGAGCATACACCTCAGGTGAGATATAGGACTGGTCATCTGTCTCTAAACCTCCCTGAGGAGCTCCCTATAACCATTGAGATATATGCTTCAACAGGTACCATTGTCTGCTCTGTAGACCTTGTTTTCACTCCTGATTTTTCCATAACCGGCTCAAATGGTTGATACACATGAAGAGTAGTTCAATATACACAGATTGTCGACAAATGGAATACCTAATGAAAAAAATGGCATGAGATAATTGACATATATGATGCCTAGCTACATGGTGGTGCATAATTCCCATATATGATAACTGGTTGAAAAACATGGCATTGCATAATTCACATATCTGATATAGAAAGCAAACAGGAGGCATTCATACAAAGCATGTCTAATCTAAGCAGATGGCATGGCAATGCAAGACACCATATGAATGATATGAGAAATATAACCTTGCCAAGTTAGAGCATGCACCTCAGGGGGGGATACGACTGGTCATCTGCCTCTGAATCCTCCTCTGAGGAGCTCCTTGTAACCATCAAGGTATATGCTTCAACAGGTACCATTGCCTGCTCTGAGGACCTTGTTTTCACTCCTTATTTTTCCATAACTGGCTCAAATGGCTGATACACATGAAGAGTAGTTCAATATACACATATTGTCGACAAATGGAATACGTAATGAAAAAAAAGATGGCATGAGATAATTCACATATATGATGCCTGGCTACATGGCGGTGCATAATTCACATATATGATAACTGGCTGAAAAACATGGCATTGCATAATTCCCATATACTCCCTCTGTTCCTAAATATTTGTGTTTTTAGAGATTTCAAATGGGCTACTACATATGGACGTATATAAACATATTTTAGAGTGTAGATTCACTCATTTTGCTCCGTATGTAGTCACTTGTTGAAATCTCTAAAAAGATAAATGTTTAGGAATGGTGGGAGTATGATATACAAACCAAACAGGTGGCATTCACACAAAGCAAATCTAAACTAAGCTGATGACATATAAGATGAATAATGTAAGCAATGCGAGGCGCCATATGCATGATATGACCAACATCAGCATGCCAGGTTAGAGCAAACACCTCAGTTGGTAAATAGGAGTGGTCGGCTCCCTCCGAATCCCCATCTGAACAGTTATCTTCCTCTAGAATACAATCTGGAATGGCGGGAGGGGGGCCACTTCGCCCACCATGGAGCGGCGTATGCATGGCATTGTATTCCCACGCAACGGTCTTCTCTTTTTCTTTACATGTTCAGTATGATTTGTGTACAATAACTGACATGCAAAATAAAAACTTAGTTAGATTTTGTAAGGCCTAAGGGGTGCATGTAGAAATCAAGACTGATGGTAGCAAATGAGTGGATAGATCCAAAAGTAATGATAGCAGGTAGATTATAGCTTCATTTTAAAAAGATAGACAATGGATCATCTACTGTTTGTTGCCCATCCAACATGAACCACATAGAAGACACCAGATGAACAAGATAGTAGACAGATACTATTCATTGCTGCCTCAATATGAGACCCACGGGCATTTTAAAACTCAAGTTTGAATGATAAAGTAGCAGGTAATAATGACCGATGTATAATGTAAGCAAACACGAAAGACTGCGACCTCTCTTACGGAAGTTTGTAGTCCTCAGGTTCATCTACTCAGTCGATGATGGTAATGCAGTTGGCGTGGCTGCCAGCAACAGGGAAGATGATCTGAGGCGGTGAAAGAAATTTTGCAGGGGGAATCTCTGCTGCAGTGAATGCTTCTGTCGATGGTGCACCTCAGGAGGGGTGGATGACAGAACGGCAGGAGCAGGACATAACACACAGAGTTTTCTTTGACGCCTATCTGAAAATGAAGTAAATTTGTAAGGGCTCCTTAGAATTGGATGATTCTATAAACGCACGGATAGGAAAAACACAGGAATAGGGTAGGAATGCATGTGCAAAACAGAGCATTTGGAAACATAGGATTTCTGTGAACCTTGGTGTTTGGTTTACATGAATTGGAAGAACACATGAATGGAGAAACATGGTCAAATTAAAGTCAAACCACGTGAAAATGAAAAAAATTAGAATCTTATTATGCCAGTAATGCAATTAGTCGTAATCTTCCTGCATATTAATTTGAAAAGGACGTCCAACAAGATATTAAAATTCCTACATTTTTCTTTGAAAGAGACACCAAAGGAAAAAAAATCCTCCAGTTTTGCTTTGCTCCACTCCTAATTGAATGCACGAATAGTAGTACCTAGTAGTTCCATAGGAAAGGATCCCTGAGGGATCGACATGAATGCAGAGTAACAAAGTGTTGCAACGAGTGTACAACCTCTTTGACATAGCCTTGTCGACGTCAGCATCATTGGGTTGGACGTAGAGGGTGGTGATGCTGGTGTGTATGTCGGAGGCGGGGAAGAAGATCTGAGGCCTCTAGAAATGGCGCCGAGGGTACTGCTCTGCTGGGATGGATGGTTCCGTCTTTGGAGCAGCTCCTATGAGGTGTACGGCGGCGAGGCTGAAGCAGGACAAGACAGACAACGTTAATCTGAAGTGGAACTCTAATATCATCTGCAATAGATGATGTAAAATACATCACCAAAAAGTGCTAGATGTAAAATGCATTAGCCGCGCCACAGCCGCTCCGATAGATGCTGTAAATACTATTTACTCTTAACTTAACTGAAGAAACTGAACTTTACAGTCGAAACTGAATTTTACTATCGAAACTGATTGAACTAGTAGAAGAGCATTGCAATAGATGTTTAGGGAATTCGAGCACTAGTAGCAGAGAAGCAGTGATCTAAATCAGCAGATGCTCGAGCAGGGAATGCACTAGCAGAGAGCAAGTCGTGTAGTAGAACCGCGAGCGAGTGCTAAGGCCGCAACTCCTGTAGCTACCGGAGGTCGTGCAGCAGCAACAGCGCGAGCGAGAGCAAGAGCAGAGCAGCAGCACAAACGAGAGCAAGAGCGGAGCAGCAGCGTGACCGACAGTAATAGTAGAGCAGAGCAGCAGCATGAAGTGGCCGGCGACGGCGCCGTCGATGGAGACCTGCCATGGCTGCTCAGTATTGAGCACCGGCAACCCCGTGAGATCGAGTAAACGATAAAATGCAGCGGTCAATGCAGAACCTCCTTGGTGGCGCCGAGTTGGCCTCAGCTTCATTGGAGGAATTGGTGACGGTGCTGTGGGGTTGGAGGTGGCGTGATAGACGAGGCGAACGTCGGGGTAGCTCCTTGGAGGTGGAGGACAGGGCGGCTGATCTGGCGGGACGACGAGATCGATGACGGATCCTCATCTGGTGCGGTGGATGAGGGATGGCGAACTGTTGCGATGGACGACATCATCGGGGAAGAGTATCTGGCTAGGCGGCGGTCGGGAGGCTGACCGAGGAGCTTGGGGTTTCGTGGGTTTTGGCGGCCTCGATGTACGAATGGGGGGATGAAGGGGAAGGTAGGGGGAGCCATGGCTTAGGGACATGCTTGTCCGAAATGTAGGGTAAGTTACCAGCGTACCCCCACCGGTTTTGACACCGCGACGTCGTGCCGGCATTTCTAGCTGAGGGGTATAAGGGGGATTTCACGTGTCTGGGTTACGGGACCGATTTCGGATGAGGAGGGAGTTTTCGCGTGCGTCAAAATTTCATGATAACAAGGCGTGGCGTAGGTTGAAGAGGCGGGAGTTTCGAAGCAGATGAGACAAAAGATACTCGAGCTTAAAATTTCGGGATAACAAGGCACGAATTCCTTGTTCGGTAGAACAAACTTAACATGTACAAAAAAACAATTCATACAAGACACAAGAGAGTCATGTCCCCTTTTACTATATTGCTATAAATGTCATTGAAAAAACTACAAGAAAAATGTAAAAAATCGAGAGAACAAGATTACCCTGTACAATACCAAATCGATTCACACTTCCCTCAACAACAACAAAAAACAATTCAATTCCCACCAAAAGAAAGAGTCATGTCCCTGTTTGTATGATTACAAATGCCAGGATCTCGAATTTCAATTTTTGAATCCATGTTATGTTAAATTCGAATATATCGTTAGGTGACCTTGCGGTTTATAATGGATGTAGTGCTACATTTTGGTCTTCCATCATATATGAACATTTTACTCCACCCTATCAACATATATATTGTTGTCTACCATATGGACTAAATTTGAATCAATTTTCCTTATTTGAATACAATTGTTGTCAAGTTATACAATCATTTAAATATTATCTTGATAATAAAAAACATGCATATAGCAGTAATCATATTTCACTATAAACTACATGTAACATATGATCTCCAATTCAAATATTTGTATCCATTTTATGTTGAATTCAAATCGGAGTACATTGGTCTAGGTGGCGAGATGTTCAGGATAATCTAAACCCTATTTTCATATATATATATATAATTCTTGGCTGAATTGGGACAAGTTTTGGTATAAGCTTCTTGCAAAACCGGAGATTCTCTCAACAAGCCTCGTGGTTCCGAGAGGGAACGTGTCACCTTTGTGTGCGAAACAATATACGCTGCCTCCCCCAGATTTTCTTTAGAGAGGCAACATAGAACAATATGAGTGCCCTATTAAACTTTGGACTTATTCCGGGTTTGTTTGGCCTTTTATACATTAATTGAGTTTCTGGACATTTAATGTGCATAATCCAAATTTGAACTGCAAGAACATGTTCCGGTGCACCAAAGTTGGTTGAAAAATCACATGTGTTTCCTTGGGTGAATTCCTAGGTCCCATGCATGAAATGAGAATGAAATTCAAACATCTTGGCGTCGTAACTCGGCCGAGAACATCAAGAAACTTGGTTTTAAAATTCATGTAAATCCAAAACTTGCCTGGAAATCATGAAACTTGGCATGGTGTCATGTCATGGCACTAACATGCTGTGGTAAAAAATTGGGCCAATTTGGAACAAGATTTGTATAAGCTTCTTGCAAACCGAAGCTTCTCTCAAGAAGGCTCATGGTTCTGAGAGGGAACGTGTCACCTTTGAGTGTGAAACGATATACGCTACCCCCGCTGAGTTTCTTTACAGAGGCAACATAGAACTACATGAGTGCCCTATTAAATTTTGGAATTATTCCAGTTTGTTTGGCCTTTTTTATACATTAATTGAGTTTATGGTCATTTAGTGTGCATAATTCAAATTTGAAATACAAGCACATGCTCCCGTGCACAAAGTTGGTTGAAAAATCACATGTGTGTCCTCGGGTGAATTTCTAGGTCCCATGCAAGAAATGGGAATGAAATTCAAACATCTTGGCATCATGGCTCGGCCGAGAACATTGAGAAACTTGGTTTTAAAATTCTTGTAAATCCAAAACATGCCTGAAAATCATGAAACTTGGCATGGTGTCTTGTCATGGTACTACCATGTCATGGTAAAAAATGGCCAAATAGGAACAAAATTTGATATAAGCTTCTTGCAAAGCGGAGCTTCTCTCAAGAAGGCTCGTGGTTCTGAGAGGGAACGTGTCACCTTTGAGTGTGAAACAATATACGCTGCCCCCTTGAGCTTCTTTACAGAGGCAACATAGAACTACATGAGTGCCCTGTTAAATTTTGGAATTATTCTAGGTTTGTTTGGCCTTTTTATACATTAATTGATTTTCTGGTCATTTAATGTGCATAATTCAAATTTGAACAACAAGCACATGCTCCCATGCACCAAAGTTGGTTTAAAAATCACATGTGTGTCCTCGAGTCAATTTCTAGGCCCCATGAAAGAAATGGGAATCAAATTCAAACATCTGGGCGTCGTGGCTCGGCCGAGAACATTAAGAAACTTGATTTTCAAATTCTTGTAAATCCAAAACATGCCTGAAAATCATGAAAGTTGGCATAGTGTCATGTCATGGTACTACCATGCTGTGGTAAAAAAATTGGCCGAATAGGAACAAGTTTTGGTATAAGCTTCTTGCAAACCGGAGCTTCTCTCAAGAAGGCTCATGGTTCTGAGAGGGAACGTGTCACCTTTGTGAGCGAAAAATATACGCTGCCCCCATTGAGTTTCTTTATAGAGGCAACATAGAACTACATGATTGCCCTGTTAAATTTTGGAATTATTCTGGGTTCGTTTGGTGTTTTTGTACATTAATTTATTTTCTAGTCATTTAATGTGCATAATTCAAATTTGAACTACAAGCACATGCTCCCGTGCACCAAAGTTGGTTGAAAAATCACATGTGTGTCCTCGAGTGAATTTCTAGGTCCCATGTAAGAAATGGGAATGAAATTCAAACATCTTGGCATCGTGGCTCGACCGAGAACAATGAGAAGCGTGGTTTTAGAATTCTTGTAAATCCAAAACACGCCTGAAAATCATGAAACTTGGCATGGTGTCATGTCATGGTACTACCATGCTGTGGTAAAAAAATGCCAGAATAGGAACAAGTTTTGGTATAAGTTTCTTGCAAACCGGAGCTTCTCTCAAGAAGGCTCGTGGTTCTGAGAGGGAGCGTGCCACCTTTGTGTGCATAACTCAAATTTGAAATACAAGCACATGCTCCAGTGCACAAAAGCTGGATGAAAAATCACATGTGTGTCCTAAGGTAAATTTCTAGGTCCCACGCAAGAAATGGGAATGAAATTCAAACATCTGGGCATCCTGGCTCAGTTGGAAACATTGAGAAACTTGGTTGTTAAATTCTTGTAAATCCGAAACACGCATGAAAATCATGAAACTTGGCTTGGTGTCATGACATGGCACCAACATGCTGTGGTAATTTTGTTGGCCGATTTGCGAAGGCGCACACATTAACAATCAACAAAGTCATTTTGGAACAAGTGATGTCACGTTACAATTGGAAACACAAGTATTATTGAAACCGCGGGCATTCTATTTACCATTTACATGCCGCCACGCATCCCTTTTTTTATTAGCTAGGAGGCGCCATGTAGGGTAGCTATTTGAGTACGGGAGGCGTGCGATCAGACCCCTGCGCGTGCTTATTGGGTGGAGAGCCCTTTGACCTCCATCTGTCATCCACCTCTCTCCCAAGGTCTCCATTAATGGAGCCCGAGCCTCTGTTTAATGGCATCGCAATGCCTCACTCAACTGAGATTTAAGAGAGAAAACAGAAAATCTGGAAAGAAAATTTTGCACCGATCTTGATGTAAGATCCGACGGACCTATATAGCATCTACTACGATTTATAGAAAGACTGATGAATATATATAAGGATGACGAGAGTGGATAATAATTGTCTTACATAATTAGGAAGATAATTTAAAAAGCCACATGCGGCTATGCCCGAAATACACAAGGGCAAAAGAAGAAGGAAGACACATACAACGATCTGGCTCTCTGATCTCTACTTTCTTTATGCGCTGTAGGTCGCGGAGACTAGTTCTTGCGGTGAGCGGCGATGATCTCTTTCATTAGTTTCATGTCCTTAATACGCTGCTTGGCAGCATCCACGGATTCCTCCACCAGCCTGTTGTGCTGGATGCGGAGCATGGCATTCTCGTCCATAAGTTTCTTGATGATGACGCCTGTCCTCTACAACAAGGCAGCGGTCTCCTCCGCCTGCTTCTCCCTTCCGGCGATCTTCGCCCTCGGCAGGTCGCGCTTTCCCGGAGCTTGGCATTGCCCTCCCCTAGTTGTCGGATGTCGCCGGTAGCCTCGTCTTGCAACCTCGCCCAGCCGGAGATCTGATCCATCTGGCTATGGACCATCACATGCATGCGCCTGTAAGAGTCCTCGCCTGCCCGTGAGAAATTTTCCTAGGTCGCCTGAAAGCACAAGTGCTCCCTGGGTGGTTTTGGTAATTAATGTCAACATATCTCTTGTTGGACTAACACTTTTACCTAGTATGTTTCAGATAAGTTCAACAATGGAGTGGCATGGACTAGAGGATGTGGAACCCCTTCAAGATGCTAAGGACAAAGGATTGGTTCAAGCTTCAAGATCAAGACTCTACATTTTCTATTTTAGTGATCCAAGATCACATTGAGTCTATAGGAAAAGCCAATACTATCAAGAGGGGATGAGGTGTTGCTTAATGGCTTGCTTTCTCAAAGTGCTTAGTGATATGCTCCAAAACCCTCAACTACCTTCCCACATCCACATATGACCTAAACCAAAAGTCAAACTCGGCCCCACCGATTCTTTCTATACGGAGCCACCGAGTTCAGTTAACATAGCCACTGCCAGAAACCCTAATCAGTTCGGTCTCACCGATGGGATCTCGGTCTCACCGAGATGGGCTTGCAAACTCTCTGTTACCTGTTGCAATATTTTCGGTCCCACCGAGATATGCAATCGGCCCCACCGAGTTTGCTTGGCCAACTCTCTGTTTCGCTTATTACCCATATCGGTCCCACCAGTTTGAGTAATCGGTCAAACCGAGTTTTGGTTTTACCCTAACCCTAGCACATCGGTTCCACCGAGTTGAACTAGTCGGTCCCACCGAAAACCCTAACGGTCACTAGGTTTACTAAATCGGTCCTACCGAGTTTTTCCCTTCGGTCTCACCGAGATTGGTAAATTGAGTGTAACGGTTAGATTTTGTGTGGAGGCTATATATACCCCTCCACCCACTCTTCATTCTAGGAGAGAGCCATCAGAACATACCTACACTTCCAATACACATTTTCTGAGAGAGAACCACCTACACTTGTGTTGAGGTCAAGATATTCCATTCCAACCATATGAATCTTGATCTCTAGCCTTCCCAAGTTGGTGTCCACTCAAATCTTCTTTCCACCAAATCCAAATCCTGTGAGAGAGAGTTGAGTGTTGGGGAGACTATCATTTGAAGCACAAGAGCAAGGAGTTCATCATCAACACACAATCTGTTACTTCTTGGAGAGTGGTGCCTCCTAGATTGGCTAGGTGTCACTTGGGAGCCTCCAACAAGATTGTGGAGTTGAACCAAGGAGTTTGTAAGGGCAAGGAGATCGCCTACTTCGTGAAGATCTACCGCTAGTGAGGCAAGTCCTTCGTAGGCGATGGCCGTGATGGAATAGACAAGGTTGCTTCTTCGTGGACCCTTCGTGGGTGGAGCCCTCCGTGGACTCGCACAACCGTTACCCTCCGTGGGTTGAAGTCCCCATCAACGTGGATGTACGATAGCACCACCTATCGGAACCACGACAAAAACCTCCGTGTCTCCAATTGCGTTTGAATACTCCAAACCCTTCTCTTTACATTCTTGCAAGTTGCATGCTTTACTTCCCGCTGCTCATATACTCATTGCATGCTTGCTTGATATGTATTGTGTTTGTTAAACTTGTTCTTAAACTCCACTTAAACTTAAGAATATTAAAAATTGCAACTTTTGGTAATTAGTGTCTAATCACCCCGCTCTAGACACCTCTTCTCGATCCTTTCAATTGGTATCAGAGCATTGGTCTACATTGCCTTGGTTTAAACACCATTGGAGGAAGATGGATGTGTCTACTTTGGGGAGTCTTAGACATAGAGTGCCTATTCTTGATGGAGAGTATTTTCATGAGTGGAAAAATGAAATGCTTGAGATTTTTAGTGAATATCATTTGAACAAGTACATTACTAGCCCTTGTGCACCTCATGTTGATCCTTTGCACCCTACCCTAGATGAAGATATTGACATGATTCACAATCTTAGAACTATTAATCTTATCACTAGAGGCTCGCCTAGAAACTTGATTGGATGTTTGCCGACTCTTAAGTGTGCCTACACCATATGGAAATTCCTTGAGGAACTCTTTCCCAATTACTCCTTGAAAGATCTAGATGAAATCCTCCATAAGTCTATTGCTTTGATTAAGATGAGTTCCAATGATCCCAAATTTGGTGACTGCTTATTTGAGCTTACTGATCTTACGAGTGCCAAAGGAGATGTTGGAATCATTAGCAATATCATTTCCAGAGCTATTAGAATTCATTAAGATAACTATAGAAATGATCATTTATCTAATGAATTGCCCTCTCTAGGAATTGATCAATCACAAGATGATGTTGAACATGAATACTCGGATGAGGATGATGATGATGATGATGATGATAGTGACTATGATCTCGATGATGCGATGAGACACTTTGGTCTTATGGAAAATCTTCGCGGCTACATGGCTGGAGGAAAGGAATGGGTCCTTGATAGTGGATGTACTGATCATATGACCGAAGATAAAGACATGTTCCATGAGCTTGCTGAAAATGACGGCCCTCAAAAGTATGTCACTTTTGGTGATAATTCAAAGGGTAAGGTGGTTGGCCTTGGTAAGGTGGCCATCTCACATGATAGCTCCATAAAAAATGTCATGCTCGTTGAATCTCTTGGCTACAACTTACTTTCAGTATCTAGACTTGCTAATTTCGGTTTCAATGTCCTATTTACTGAAGTAGACTGCCAAAGTGTTTTGTAGAGATAATCATAAAATGGTCTTTACCGGTATACGTAGACACTACTGGAATCAGCTAGTTTGCCATCTGCCAGTTCTTTGCCGTCCGCTAGCGGACGGCAAAGAAGCTCTTTGCCATCAGCTTCCAAAAAGCGGACGACAAAGAACTAGCGGACGGCAAAGACAAAGCTTGCCATCAGCCAGTTCTTTGCCGTCCGCTAGCGGACGGCAAAGAGGAAGGGGCCCCACTGACGAGCTGCAAAAAAAAACCTGACGAGCCCCCCTCTTTGCCGTCCGCTAGCGGACGGCAAAGAGCACGGAGGCGGACGGCAAAGGTTGGCGGACGGCAAAGAGGGAGGCCCCACGTAACGTTAACGGGGCCGCGCCCCACACCCTCCTCTCTCTCTCCCACCTCCACCGCCCCGTCGCACCACGCCCCGCCGCCGCCCCAGCGCCCCCCCCGCCCCGTCGCTCCCGTCGCCCCCGCCGCCCTGCCGTCTGGGCGCCGCCACGCCCCGGTGCCCCGGCACCCCCGCGCCGCCCCGCCCCGCTCCTCCGTCGCCCCAGGCCGCACCGCCCCCCTCCTCCACCCTGCAGGTGAGGCCTTCTTCTTCCTTTTTTTCTTTTTCCTTTTTTCTGTTTTTTTAGTTTTAGGTTTATGTTTAGTTTAGATTTAGTTTTAGTTTTAGGATTAGTTTTAGGTTTATAGGTTTAGTTTTAGTTTAGTTTTAGGTTTAGATTTAGTTTTTTTCTTTTTCTGTTTTTTTAGTTTTAGTTTTAGGTTTAGTTTAGTTTTAGGAAAGAAGAAAAAGAGAAAAAGAGGAGATCAGGAGAAGAAGAAGAAGAGGAGGAGGAGAAGAAAAAAGAAGAAGAGGAAGAAGAAGAAGAAAAAAGAGGAGAGGAGGAGAAGAAGAAGAGGAAAAAGGAAAGGAGGAAGAAGAAGAAGAAAAAAGAGGAGAGGAGGAGAAGAAGAAGAGGAAAAAGGAAAGGAGGAAGAAGAAGAAGAAAAAAGAGGAGAGGAGGAGAAGAAGAAGAGGAAAAAGGAAAGGAGGAAGAAGAAGAAGAAGACCCGACCCCCAAGCCTGACCCGACACCCCGACCCCCCACGACCCCGACCCCGACGACACGGTACCCAGACCCCGACCCGGCACCCCGACACGACACCCGACCCGACCCGGCATCCCGACCCCGACCCGACACCCCGACCCCGAGACCCCGACCCCGACCCGACACCCGACGACCCCGAGCCTGACCCGACACCCCGACCCCGAGCCTGACCCGACACCCCGACCCCCCGAGCCTGACCCGACACCCCGACCCCGAGCCTGACCCGACACCCCGACCCCCCGAGCCTGACCCGACACCCCGACCCCGAGCCTGACCCGACACCCCGACCCCCCGAGCCTGACCCGACACCCCGACCCCGAGCCTGACCCGACACCCTGACCCCGACACCACACCCCGACCCCGAAACAACACCCCGACACCGACACGGCACTACCCCGACATCGACACGACACCGCCCCGACCCCGAAACAGCACCCCGACCCCGACACGGCACCCCGACACCGACAGGACACCCCGACCACCGACACCTCCCGAAAAGGTGTTCTTTGGCCTTCCAGAGGCCGACGGGGTCATATATTTGTGAATTATTAGTTAGGTCATATATTTTTCGATTTTGTTATGAAAAACATCATATATAATTGTGTTGATCGTGTAGTTTTAAATGTGCAGTTGTTTCATCGCTGCGAGGTTTGGTGTTCGACGACCTCGCCGTGCGTTTGACGAGCTCTGCCCCTTCGTTCGTGGGTGAGCACAAATGACAAGTCCTCCTCCCCCATTAATTATTTGATCTATTCCGATGAAACTTGATAGCTAGCTATGTATGTGTCTTGAATCATCAGTATGCGTAACCAATATGTGTCTCCCGTTCGAAACGCATCATAGTTATAAATATGCATGCATTTGCATATATATAACCTTGATTCTTTCGAATTGTCCAACGCTATCCATGGACAGCCCGAGTATGTGTAGATTGGGTTCGTTTTCCCATATGCTTTGCTCCGGATCCGACGCATATATTTCGTCAGTGCCTCCCCTGTTGTTCTCCGGGTACACATCCTCTCTGTTTATTGCAGAGACGTGTATCAGGAGAACAGCGGGGAGGTGCTGCCGAAATTTTGCGTCGGATCCGGAGCATAGCATGGGAAAATAAACCCAATCTACACATACACGGGTGGGATTAGGACCTATCATTACCTATTAGAGTGTAGGTTGCATGGACGTAATAAAATTGACAAAGTAGATCAACTGATGAATATATACATGGTGAATTACATATATAATTGTTGTGTGTCCAGTAGCTCTGAAAGTCAAGATGAGTGACCGTGCTTGGATGTATACCGGTCACACTGGTCAGAACAAATGGAGCGCTGAATGGTTCACAAAAACTAAGGGGTTTGTGCAAGCCGCATTTGCAAATGGCCAAAAGAAAACCTGGTGCCCCTGTTTCCGGTGCGGCAATTGGGAAAAGAAGACAGAGGCTGAAATGGGCAAACACCTGCAGAAGAGTGGTTTTACGCCCGATTATACGGTGTGGACATTTCATGGTGAGTCTGCCCAACGTGACCGAGCTGAGGTGGATCGTCGTCGCACCGACGAGCATGGTACCGGGATGGAAAACATGGTGCAAGGCTATGATGATGCTCGGGATTCGGACGAGGAGATGGAGGAATCTGCAAAGGCCTTCAATGAAATGTTGGAGTCTTCGAAACGTCCGCTCCACGAGCACACTGAGCTTTGTCAGTTGGATGCCATCTCACAAGTAATGGCTCTGAAGGCTCAGTTCAACTTGGGCAGAGAATGCTATGACGCAATTATGACAGTATTTGGACGCTTTCTACCCAAAGGCCATGTAATGCCTGCAAACCTGTACCAGTCGGACAAAATCCTCCGTGCACTGAAGATGCCCTATGAGAAGATACATGCCTGTGAGAAAGGATGTGCCTTATTTAGGCTTGACTATGCGGACTTGAACTATTGTCCCATTTGCAAGTCTTCCAGGTATATTGTGGTAGACAACGGTATGGGTGAGAAGACACAGACCAAAATCCCCGTTAGTGTTCTTCGGTATATGCCAATCGTACCAAGACTTCAACGTCTTTTCATGGTCGAAGAGACGGCCAGACAGATGACATGGCACAAAACAGGCAAAAGAACCGAACTAGATGCAGATGGGAATCTGATGATGGTACACACATCGGATGGTGTTGCGTGGAAAAGGTTTGATGAATTACATGCTGACAAAGCGGCAGATCCGAGGCATCCTCGAGTCGGCATCAGCACGGATGGGTTCAGTGTGTTTGGTATGACGGCAGCCCAATACAGTTGTTGGCCCGTATTTGTCTTTCCACTCAATCTCCCCCCCGGACAGATTATGCAAAGAAAGAACATTTTCCTGACGTTGATAATTCCAGGACCCAACTATCCGGGCAAAAATATGAATGTGTACATGCAGCCGCTTAAGGACGAATTGCAAGAAGCCTGGGATAATGGGTTCAAGACATACGACGCCTTTAGCAAACGGAACTTCATAATGCGTGTCTGGTACATGTACTCGACGCATGACTTGCCGGCGTATGCGCTATTCGTTGGCTGGTGTGTGCATGGAAGGTTCCCGTGCCCCACATGCAAGGGAGCTCTTGAGTTTCGTTGGCTTCAGGCCGGTCGCAAGTTTTCTTGCTTCGACATGCATAGACAGTTCCTGGATCCTCGCCATAAGTTCAGGAAAGACAAGAAGAACTTCATCAGGGGTAGAGTTGTCAAAAACTCTGCACCACCTGGCATTGACAGGCCAACAGACCCTGGATCAGTTAAACGCTCTCGAGCCAGATCCACAACGTCCAGGGTACTTCAAGGGGTATAATACTAAGCATGCGTGGACTCACAAAACATGCTTATGGGATCTGCCTTACTTCAAAGACCTCCTTTGCCCACACAACATCGACGTGATGCACACTGAGAAGAATATCGCCGAGGCACTTTTTGGTACATTGTTCGGCATAGATGGGAAGTCAAAGGATAATACTAAGGCTAGAGTCGATCTGGAGGCGCTATGTGATAGGCCGTTACAAAACATGAAAGAACCGAAAGGAAAGCAGAACTGGACGAAGCCAAAGGCATGGTTCAATCTTGGAAGGCCAGCTATGAGGGAAATTCTCTTGTGGGTGCAACAGCAGTTGATGTTCCCCGATGGGTATGCAGCGAATCTAAAGAGGGGAGCGAATCTTGATAAACTGAAGATATTTGGTCTCAAGAGTCATGATTGGCACATATGGATTGAGCGGGTAATTCCGGTGATGTTGCGTGGCTTCATCCCTGAGGATGAATGGCTAGTACTGGCAGAACTCAGCTATTTCTTCCGTGTTCTTTGTGCGAAAGAACTATCGCCTGGCGTGCTAGAAGAAATGGAAGAGTTGGCGCCGGAGTTGATCTACAAGTTAGAGAAGATCTTTCCACCGGGCTTCTTTAATCCAATGCAGCATTTGATTTTGCATCTCCCGACCGAGGCAAGATTGGGGGGGGGCCCGTGCAAAATCGTTGGTGCTACCCAACTGAGAGGATGCAGAAGACGCTTCGAGAAAAATGTAAAAATAAACGTAGAATTGAAGCATCGATGGCTGAGGCATTCATCACAGAGGAGGCGGCAAACTTCGTAACAGCGCACTACGAAGCCAAAAATCGTCATTTGCATAATCCGAAGCCTCGGTACAATGCTGACGAGCCTAAAAAGGGTGGATCCAACCTCAGCCTATTCAAAGGGAATCTCGCACCAGCTAGTGTTTCACATCCAGTATCTTTGGATAACGAAGAATGGCGGACCATTTCGTTGTATATCTTCAACAACCTGATAGAAGTGCGGCCGTACATCGAGTAAGTTCTCGGTACATTGTTTCGCAACTTCTATTTCCTTTGAACTACTCTTATTCCTGGATATGTCATACAGTCGATACGTCACCATATTCTCGTATGGAGCGGAGATCCAAAAGGATTCCGTCGAAGAGTACGAGCTTCTCGCAAAGCAAGGAGGTGGCTATCCCGGTTTCATCTCTTGGTTCAAACAAACGGTAATTTCTATTAGACAATTTCATATCATTCGCTAATTTGTGCATAATGCAACAATCCTTTCATATTAAACTTGTAGGCTAATTCAGAGTCTATGGACGCCGAATTGAGACAAGTCGCTAATGGTTTTGACTATAAGGTCCGTTCATTTGACAAGTACGACATCAACGGGTATCGCTTTCGTACCTATGGCAAAGAGCTATCTATGGCCGACCGAAAGTCAACAAATTGTTGTGTATCTGCTATCGGCGAAGGAGGTACCGAGTATTATTGGAGAGTTGAAGCAATTTATGAACTTCTGTTCTATGGTGAAAATCCACCGAATGTCGTAGTCTTCAAATGTTATTGGTTTCAGCCGAAGGAGACTAGAAGGACTCATGAACATGTAGGGCTAGTTGAAATCAACCAAAGCACTCATTTAGATGTTCCTGATGTCTATATTATGGCTCAACAGGCGACCCAAGTATTCTATCTACCGTGGGCCTGCCAAACTAATCCAAATCTAAAAGGTTGGGATGTCGTTTATGAAGTGCCGCCACGTGCTAGACTTTCTCCCCCAAAGGAAGAGGATTATGAACCTCACATTAACCCAGACACATATGAAGGAGAATTCTTCCAAGAGACACGTCTTTCCAAAAAGCGTTTCAAGAACCGCTATACTTCACCCCAAAACATTGAAGTAGACAGCGACAATGAATCCGACATCACCCCAGAGGAGGAACAAGAAGAGCCGGAACAAGAAGAGGTTACTGCTGTGGATGACCTGTCAATGCTTGACCGATTACGTCAAGGTGGCCTTGCACATGTTGATGCCAATGAACCCTATGAGCCCGTCATTGATTATAGTGATGATGATGATTATGCATTTATTGATGATACTGATCGAGATTATTAGTAGTGTCAGGTATTACATTTTTTTATGTTGTACTTGATGATGATACACTTAAGTGATACACATATTATTATTCATGTCGGTCTTTTTTTATGTTGTACTAATTTCGTTTACTGTTTGTCATGGCAGGTGTTGAAAGATGGTGGGCGCTGGTCGGGAGCGTGGTCTGAGGTCTTCCATTCCAGACGCACCTCTCCGCCGAGCGTTGCTGGACAGTATGGCCACACCGCCGGGCCCTTCTTCGTCGACCGCGGTGCCCAGCAGGGGACGAGCTCGAGGTAGGAAGAGAGGAGGTGGGGCACGTGGTCGTGGGAGAGGAGGTAGGGCTACGGCGCCTTCCTCGCCGCCACCCCCGGCTGTTTCACCCGAGCACGTGACTGCTAGGGTGGACTCGTCCGAGGAGGAGGCTACACGGACTCCGGTCCACGAGCCTCCGGTCCACGGGTCTTGGGCCCACGAGCCTCGGGTCGACTGGCCTTCGGCCCACGAGAGTTCGGCCCACGTGACCCCGGAGGAGCACACGTCCGGATGGGGTACCTGGCCGGATCAGCCCGAGGAGCCGAGTGGCCATGCTGATGATGGTGGGGAGCCGACTGATCTTGAGGAGGAGGGGGGCACCGTCTACCAGCGTGGTGCTACAAGGCTCCCGTCCGTGCCGGTGACCCGCGAGCAGAGGTGGTTGATTTTCCCTGATGGGGGGAGGTACGTAAGTGCATTTAATATTTCTGTACCTTGTGCATTCACGTTTTTTCAAATAACTAATGCGTTGGCCTTGTCATGCTGCAGGGGTTGGGACCACCATCATAGTGTCCGCCGGCCCAACTCCGTCCTTGGAGTTCTTTGCCGGCAAAACTTCCCGGGGTTTGTCACGTTGCCTGGTGAGGGTCGGCTTCTAGAGCTTGGATTGAGCTGGGAGCACTACGTGGCTGCCCCGGCCCCGCCGGATGAGATTATCGACGGTGTCGTGTGCGACACGAGGGCAGACATGGTGATCAGAAAGTTTTGGGTAATTTCTCCTTTACACATTTAAAAATCTTCAACTAGCTAGTTATTAATTGTACTAATCAATATTGTCTCATTTGATTGCAGACATTCTACAGGTGTGAGGAGGGATACGAGGAGGACGCGGCACATGTTATCGAGAACGTCTGCAAGCGCCTACTCCAGAACTTACGGCACGAGGCTCGGGTGCAGGCTGTTCGAGACTACTACGCCTTGCGTGGTATCAAGAAGACCAAGCCGGCGTGCCGCGATAAGTTCCTGAGTAAGGAGCAGTACATGAAGGTAATTCTTAAGGCCTTCTCTACTTAAGTTCCTTCATTTAGTAATTCTTAGCCATAGCGCTCAAGTTTCTATTTGCTAACTTAGGCGCCTCCGAGATGGTGTGCGGATCGGATGGATTGTTGGGAGGTGTTGGTCGATGAGTGGTGCTCTCCACAATGGCTAGCCCTCCACAACGAGGCCAAGGACAAACGTGCCCAAATGGAAGGTGTGCCACACCATCAAGGCAGCTCCAACTTATATCAGTTCGGGCGCAACTGGGTATGTGGTTTGCTTCATGATTCATGCAATTCATTCATCATGCTAGCTTGAGCCCTTTAATTACTAATTTTCATTGTTTCTTTCTTTCAGGCACGCTACAATAAGGCGGATAAGGTGCCAGAGGTGTACGACCTGTATGCCATGGCCCACACTACCTCTTTCAAGAAAGTCAAGGCTTTCTCTCAGTCTGACCTCGATGATGCAAACAACTTCACCAACATCTCCTCCCACAACAAGCTCGTGAGATATAGAGATGAGGGGAAGGCGAGGAAAGGGAAGGACTTTAACCCGAGCCAGGGTCCCATTGATCCAGAGCTGTTGATGATATCTGGTGGCGGGAGGTCCCATGGCTCCATAGCCATTGGAGATGGACTTATCCGTTGTCCTAGCACTCTCCCAGAGATCAAGGCGCGCCAGTCGAGCTCCGCTCCTGAGATAAGGCCTCGTGAACGGCCAGTGCAACTCGCCATCAAGGTTAGTGATACGTACTCAGTTATCTTTCTCCATTACATTCTGTGCGCTTCCATCAATGATTACAAATGGTCATGTGAGTGGTGTTGCAAGCTGCTATACAGAGTGAGAGAGATAGAACGGAGAAACTTCTGGCGGAGGCGGCGGAGAGGCAGCGGGAGTTGGAGGAGAGGACGACAAAGATGATGGAGGAGGAGAGGGCACGAAATGACATGCAGGCAAGGGCCATGTACGAGCTCCTTGTGGTAAGTTTCTTCTGCAGATTAGCCAAAACATTCATGTAGTGTTTGTCTCATTACTAACTAGTATGACTGAGTCATCAAAACCAAATGTGCAGTCTGTGTGCGAGAAGACAGGTCAGACCGCTCCGCCGATGCCAGTGATTGCTCCTGGGACCACGGTGAGTTTTATTGAATGGACATTACTTGCTAGTCTTAACATTTGAGTGTCATCATGCTAACAAGACATTGGAAATGATCTTTGGTGTAGCGTAACTCCAGACAAGCATCGCACGATTCTTCTCCAGCTACCGACACGAGCCACCCCGCTCCTACACCTCCTACATCTTGGTAAGTTTATCTAGTGTTTTGCTTAACACATGCATAAAGACCTAGACTTAGCTTTATTTTCTCCAATGCTTACCATAATGACCTAGACTTAGCTTCTTCACCTCCAAAATGACTTAATAAGCTTACTGACCTCCAAAACCATCCATTTTACCTAAGTTAGCTCTAAAACGATCTGTACTTAGCTTTGTTTCCTCCAAAATGACCAAAGTTAGCTCTAATATGCTTAGTTAACTAGGTTTGCTCAATAATGACATGTACTTAGCTTACTTATGTCAAAAATGGCATAATTAGCTTAGTTAGCTCATAAACGATCCATTTTACCTAAGTTAGTTCTAAAATGATCCATTTTACCTTACTTAGCTCATAAACGATCCATTTTACCTACGTTAGCTCTAAAATGACCCATTTAACCTTACTTAGCTCATAAATGATCCATTCTACCCAAGTTAGCTCTAAAATGACCCATTTTACCTAGGTTAGCTCCAAAATGATCCATCTTACCTAGGTTACCTCTAAAATGATGCATTTTACCTAAGTTTGCTCATAAGCGATCCATTGCACCTAGGTTAGCTCATAAACGATCCATTTCACCTAAGTTAGCTCACAAATGATCAATTTCACCTAAATTAGCTCATAAATGTCATATATTCTTCTTCTTCTTCATTTTCTTCTTCTTCTTCTTCTTCTTCTAATCTTCTTCTTCTTCTTCTTCTTCTTCTAATCTTCTTCTTCTTCTTCTAATCTTCTTCTTCTAACTTTCTTATTTCCCATTTTGCAGAATTCATTCACTTCACGGAAGCTTGCATAGATGGAGTGCTTGTTTGGATGAACTATGTTTCCTTTGTATCTATGAACTATGCATGTATGGTAGGATGACACTATTGTAATATGTATGGTTGGATGCATGTATGTCGAACTTGCTATGTATGGTTGATGGAACTATGCATGTATGATGAAATTATATGTGTTGGATATCTCATATGTTTGCTGTGAACTTGCCATGTGAAAAATATATATGTATCATCTATTTGCTGTGAAAATGGTTGGGTACATGAAAAAACAGAGGCAATGCTGGCTCTTTGCCGTCCGCCACTGACGGCAACGGGCTCTTTGCCGTCTGCCGCGGACGGCAAAGAAGCCACGTGGCATCCAGCTGTGCTTCCTGGGAGCTGACCCATTTGGTCAGTTTGCCTACAGTGGCAACGGCAAAGACTTTGCCGTTAGTGGCGGACGGCAAAGAACCTGCCATGTAGTGACGTATAGATGACATCATACGGCGGACGGCAAAGACCCTATAAATTTTGCCGTCAGCGGCGGACGGCAAAGGCCTTCCGTTAGCCACTTAACGGACTGACAGCGCAATTATTGCCGTCCGCTCTCTTTGCCGTCCGCCGCGCTCTCTTTGCCGTCCGCCGCAGACGGCAAAGACTTTGCCGTCAGTAGCAGACGGCAAAGTAGCTGTTTACCGAAGCCTACTTTGCCGGAGCCTTTTGCCGTCCGTGGCTGACGGCAAAGGCCTTTGCCGTCCGCCGTTCAGGCCTTTGCCGTCCGCCGTGGCAGACGGCCAAAGTAGCTGATTCCTGTAGTGAAGGAGATCTTTACATTGTTGATTTCACTAAAAAGGCTCAAACTAAAACTTTCTTAATTGCCAAATCTTCTAAAGGCTGGTTGTGGCATAGAAGACTAGGTCATGTTGGTATGCGAAATCTTGATAAGCTTATTAAAGGTGATCATATCCTTGGAATAAAAGATGTCATATTTGACAAGGATAGACTTTGTAGTTCTTGTCAAGCAGGGAAACAAGTTGGAGGAAGTCACCGCGTGAAGAACATCATGACCACAAGAAGACCACTCGAGCTACTTCACATGGATCTCTTTGGTCCAAATGCCTACAAGAGTCTTGGTGGTAACTCATTTGGTCTAGTCATAGTTGATGATTTTTCAAGATTTACGTGGGTGTTGTTTCTTGATGACAAATCGCAGGTCCAAAAGATCTTCAAAAAATTTGCTAGGAAGGCCCAAAATCAGTTTGACGTGAAGATCAAGATGTTCGGAGTGACAATGGAACGGAGTTCAAGAACGCAAATGTGGACACCTTTCTTGACGAAGAAGGGATTTCACACGAGTTCTCGGCTACGTACACACCTCAACAAAATGGAGTTGTTGAAAGGAAGAACCGGACTCTTATCGAGATGGCAAGAACGATGCTTGATGAGTACAAAACGCCAAAGCACTTTTGGGTAGAAGCGGTTGAGACAACTTTTCATGCAATAAATCGCTTGTATCTTCACAAGCTACTCGGCAAGATGGCATACAAGCTCCTCACCGGTAACAAACCCCAAGTTGGATACTTTCGAGTATTCGGCTCAAAGTGCTAAATTCTTGATAAGCATCGTCGTTCTAAATTTGCTCCTAAATCTCATGAAGGTTTCCTACTTGGTTATGGCTCAAAATCTCACACTTACCATGTCTACAACAATTTCACCCGAAAGGTTGAAGAGACGGTAGATGTGAAGTTTGATGAATCTAACGGCTCGCAAGTAGAGCAATTGCCAATTGATGTAGGAGACAAAGACCCTTCGGAAGCAATTCAAGACTTGTCCATTGGCAAGATTCGTCCAACGGAAGTGAAGGAGAGTACCTCGTCCGTCCAAGTGGAAGCTTCTACCTCACGACAAGGTGAACCAAGAGTTGATACGGAAGCATCCACAAGTGGGACACGCCAAGATGAAGAAAACAAGGGAGCACACCAAGATGAACATCAACAACCTCCTTCTCCACCACGACTAGAGAACGACAACGTCAACAATGAAGAAGGCTAAGAAGAAGAACAAGATGAAGAGGATGTTCCACCCCGACCCAAGCAAAAGCTTTCACGAGTTCGAGCAAGAATTGCTAAGGATCATCCCGTCGAGCAAATCTACAATGATATCCAACCCAGGAGAATCACTCACTCTAAAACTCGTTTAGCTAACTTTTGTGAACATTACTCATTCATCTCTAGCATTGAACCTATGAAGGTTGAAGAAGCATTGGAGGATCCAGATTGGATAAACGCTATGCATGAAGAGCTACACAACTTTGAGAGAAATCAAGTGTGGACATTAGTCGAGAACCCTGACAACAACCACAACATCATTGGTACCAAATGGGTGTTTCACAACAAGCAAGATGAAGATGGACAAGTGGTTCACAACAAAGCACGTCTCGTCGCCCAAGGCTACACACAAGTTAAAGGTATGGACTATGGTGAGACATATGCTCCCATTGCTAGACTTGAGTCCATTCGCATCTTACTTGCTTATGCTAATCACCATAATATCACCTTGTACCAAATGGACATTAAGAGTGCTTTTCTAAATGGCAAAATCGAAGAGGAAGTTTATGTTAAGCAACCTCCCGGCTTCGTCAATCCTAAGAAACCTAATCATGTTTACAAACTTCACAAAGCCCTTTATGGTCTTAAACAAGCTCCTAGAGCATGGTATAAATGCTTGACCAAGTTCCTTATTGAAAAAGGCTTTGAAATTGGTAAAGTTGATTCTACTCTTTTTACTAAAAGGGTTAATGGAGAACTATTTGTGTGCCAAATTTATGTTGATGATATCATATTTGGTTCAACTAACCCTCATTTTAGTGAGAAGTTTGGAAAGCTAATGTCGGAGAAGTTTGAGCTGTCTATGATGAGTGAACTCAAATTCTTTCTCGGTTTGCAAATCAAGCAAACTAAGGAAGGTACCTTTGTCTCTCAGACGAAGTACACCAATGACTTATTTAAGAAGTTCAATATGCAAGAATGCAAAGGTATGACTACACCCATGCCTACTAGTGGACATCTTGATTTGACAAAAGATGGTGAACCGGTTGATCAAAAGGTTTATCACTCTATGATTGGTTCATTGTTATTTCTATGTGCCTCTCGTCCCGATATTATGCTAAGTGTGTGCATGTGTGCACGATATCAAGCTTCTCCTAAAGAATGTCATCTTAAGGCTGTGAAAAGGATAGTGAGATACCTAATCCATAAACCAAATTTTGGCATTTTGTATCCTAAGAGGTCCTCTTTTGATCTTGTTGGCTACTCCGATTCAGACTATGTCGGAGACAAGGTTGATAGAAAGTCCACTTCGGGTACTTGTCAATTCCTTGGTAGATCTCTTGTGTCTTGGTCTTCCAAGAAACAAAACTCGGTATCCTTATCCACCGCCGAAGCGGAATACATTGCTGCTGGTTCATGTTGCGCTCAATTACTTTGGATGACCCAAACTCTTAAAGATTACGGGATATATGTGAAACATGTTCCATTGCTATGTGACAATGAAAGTGCTATTAAGATTGCTCACAATCCCGTGCAACATTCTCGAACTAAGCATATTGAAGTTCATCATCATTTCATTCGAGATCATGTTGCAAAAGGGGACATTAACCTTAAGCATGTTTGCACCGATAAGCAATTGGCAGATATATTCACTAAACCACTTGATGAGAAAGTGTTTTGCAGGTTGAGAGGTGAATTGAACATCATTGATGCTTCAAACTTGGAGTAGGAACTCCATTTGATACATGCGTGGCATGAGCCTATGACTAATCCTCGATATTTCTCTTATGATGCTATTCATATGTCTTGGATATATCTGTACCTTGCATGTTATCTAACCCGTGTAGGTACTTGGTTGAATCTAAATATATGAGATTGCAACTCACTCACATCTTGAGCAATCTCTACATCACCAAGTCTCTACACAATGGTGGTTGAAGACAAGGAAGCACGAAACCATTCAAACATATGCTTTGGCAAATTCCATGTTGAGTCTCATGATTGTCATTTTGGATACACAAGTGCTCTTCCTTGCAAAGCTAACCCATGTAGGTAGATGAACTCAAACTCCAAGTGGTGCTCCCAACCCTTGATGAACTACATCAACCTTGAGCAACCCACACAAGTTCAACTACATGAACATGATCAACACCACCACCCAAGGTATGTTATTCCATCTTAGAGAAGCTTTACTCCAAGTCATGAGTCAAAGCAACTCGACAAGATTTGAATACATCAAAAGGCTTAAATGAAAAATGGTAACCCCATTTTGAGCTTAAACGATGAGTATGATCTATGATCAAGTGCTCTCACTTGACTCCTAAGTCAATATACTCTAACATAGGTGACTTTGTCACCGACCATTTCTAGATGAAGTTCTCTAGTGTTTCTCCGTGCTTTTGCATTTGCATATTTGTTTCCCCTTTCAAAAAAAAACTTCATCTAGAACTTTAAGTTTCTTTTCTTTCCTTTTTGTTCTGCATTTTCTGCATCCAATTCATTGCAAATCTTTCAGTTAATTCCTTACATATCCTTGTGAGATCTTACTTGTCTAGTGAGTTGAGGTGACAAGTGGTTTCACTCTGATGAACTCGGTCACACCGGTTTGTTCTCTTCGGCCCAACCGAAATCCTTCGGTGCAACCGAAGCACACAACTCGGAGTCACCGATTTCATCACAGGAAAACCAACTTGCCACTTATTCCTGATTTCTGTTTCCTCCAGCTCCACTCAATGATTCTTGTCCTCTGACAGCATCATATTAGACATGCTGCTTTGCTCTGTGACTCAAGGACCAACCCATTTGTATCAGATGTCCATAAGAGCCCTTCTTGGAAATTGATGTCAAAGGGGGAGAGAGAGATCACATCAAAGATTAATCCTTCCTATAGGGGGAGAAAGAGAGAGTACTCAAGAGTTTCTCAACTAGGAGAAAGTAATATCATCAAAGACCCCAGATGCTTGGTGTTCAAGAGGAGAGATGTCACATGTCTTTAAGAGGGGAAAGACATGTTTGGTTGCTTGCTTTAGCTCAAGCTCTGTTGTTTCTTTTTTGTTGCTCTGATTTTCTGTTCCCTATCTTCTCCCAATATCCCATGCAGATTCAGGGGGAGCAAGACATCTAAGGGAAGGAAATCTCTGATTTTATTGCATATCTTTACCTTTGGGGGCATGTCTATATCCAATGTGGTACTTAGTACTCACTCTACATGTCATCCCAGTCTTGGTTCTCTTGTGGTTTCTCTTGTTTGCTCTGGTTAGTAGGTGTATATGTGTTATTTAACCTTGTTTGCGCAGGTTCATCCCATCCTAAGCCAACTCAATACCACAAGGTAAGTATATGCATCACAGTCATGTGAATGAGAAGTTCTTGCTGATGTACATACTGTTTGCAAGGACTCATGAGCATGAAGGTACATTTCTCACATTCACATCATTTTCTCTGATGCATATAGCCAAGATACATGTAACACATTGCTTACTCTGTCATGTTTACGCATTCACATGCTCCTATATTCAATATTCACATGATTGCATACATGTAGGGGGAGCCTATGCATGTTACATGTCTTTCCAAAGCTTTACTTGCTATTCTCTATATCTTTATCTAAAGCTTTGATGTATGTTGTCATCAATTACCAAAAAGGGGGAGATTGAAAGCACAAGTGCTCCATGGGTGGTTTTGGTAATTAATGTCAACATATCTCTTGTTGGACTAACACTTTTACCTAGTATGTTTCAGATAAGTTCAACAATGGAGTGGCATGGACTAGAGGATGTGGAACCCCTTCAAGATGCTAAGGACAAAGGATTGGCTCAAGCTTCAAGATCAAGACTCTACATTTTCTATTTTAGTGATCCAAGATCACATTGAGTCTATAGGAAAAGCCAATACTATCAAGAGGGGATGAGGTGTTGCTTAATGGCTTGCTTGATCAAAGTGCTTAGTGATATGCTCCAAAACCCTCAACTACCTTCCCACATCCACATATGACCTAAACCAAAAGTCAAACTCGGCCCCACCAATTCTTTCTATCCGGAGCCACCGAGTTCAGTTAACATAGCCACTTCCAGAAACCCTAATCAGGTCGGTCTCACCGATGGGATCTCGGTCTCACCGAGATGGGCTTGCAAACTCTCTGTTACCTGTTGCAATATTTTTGGTCCCACCGAGATATGCAATCGGCCCCACCAAGTTTGCTTGGCCAACTCTCTGTTTCGCTTATTACCCAAATCGGTCCCACCGAGTTTGAGTAATCGGTCAAACCGAGTTTTGGTTTTACCCTAACCCTAGCACATCGGTTCCATCGAGTTGAACTAGTCAGTCCCACCGAAAACCCTAATGGTCACTAGGTTTACTAAATCGGTCCGACCAAGTTTTTCCCTTCGGTCTCACCGAGATTGGTAAATTGAGTGTAACGGTTAGATTTTGTGTGGAGGCTATATATACACCTCCACCCACTCTTCATTCTGGGAGAGAGCCATCAGAACATACCTACACTTCCAATACACATTTTCTGAGAGAGAACCACCTACACTTGTGTTGAGGTCAAGATATTCCATTCCAACCATATGAATCTTGATCTCTAGCCTTCCCAAGTTGCTTTCCCCTCAAATCTTCTTTCCACCAAATCCAAATCCTGTGAGAGAGAGTTGAGTGTTGGGGAGACTATCATTTGAAGCACAAGAGCAAGGAGTTCATCATCAACACACCATTTGTTACTTCTTGGAGAGTGGTGTCTCCTAGATTGGCTAGGTGTCACTTGGGAGCCTCCAACAAGATTGTGGAGTTGAACCAAGCAGTTTGTTAGGGCAAGCAGATTGCCTACTTCGTGAAGATCTACCGCTAGTGAGGCAAGTCCTTCGTGGGCAACGGCCGTGATGGAATAGACAAGGTTGCTTCTTCGTGGACCCTTCGTGGGTGGAGCCCTCCGTGGACTCACGCAACCGTTACCCTCCGTGGGTTGAAGTCTCCATCAACGTGGATGTACAATAGCACCACCTATCGGAACCACGACAAAAACCTCCGTGTCTCCAATTGCGTTTGAATACTCCAAACCCTTCTCTTTACATTCTTGCAAGTTGAATGCTTTACTTCCCGCTGCTCATATACTCATTGCATGCTTGCTTGATATGTATTGTGTTTGTTAAACTTGTTCTTAAACTCCACTTAAACTTAAGAATATTAAAAACTGCAAATTTTGGCAATTAGTGTCTAATCACCCCCCTCTAGACACCTCTTCTCTATCCTTTCACCGCCGCGCCATGGGGGGACCTCCGTGCTGCTTCGGCGGCGCAGCGGGACATCTCTGCTGCTTTCGCGGCGTGGCCAGACCAGTCTGCTACATCGACAACGCGGCGGGACCTCTGTGCTTCTTCGGCGGCGTGGCGGACCCCTGTGCTGCTACTGCTGCGCGGCTGGACATGTCGGCTGCTTTCGCGGCGACACGGGACATCTCTCGTGCTTCCTCTTCCATGCTCGCCTCTCCCTGGTGGAAATCTCTCGACCCAGATCTCACGCTGGCCATTGCTTGATTGACTTGATTGTTTTTTGTGGATGAGGAGTTGAGGAGGAATGTGTAGTCATCTTGGCATAGTAGTATTTATAAACAAGTACTACTAATACGCTCCTAAGTGGGAAACCGTTTAGGTTGTGATCGGTATGAACAGGTTTGCAATTAAATATAGTGTGGTAGTAGTTGTAATTTGGAATGTGACGAGACGCGCTCAAAATTTATTGACGGTTCTAGTTTTGAAGTGCGGCACTATCCCCGGATGGCGTAACGTGGGCACGTGTTCTTGGCCATGGTGTAGCATATGCCATGGTACTAGTTCTTTTTCTACTGCTATGTACGTGCAAAAATTGGCACCGTCAGATACATATCTTACGCTTATTGGGGCGTTCGACATGAATAGCCTTGTGATTGTAGTTTGCACGCTCGTCTGGTCAAGACAGGAATATATATTTTAATTTATTGTGGGGTAAATGTTAGAGGTTGTAGAAAATGGAGTATTGTACATTGCGGGTCTCTCAGCCAAGTTTAGAGGCAACCATGTGGGGCCACTGCTATGATTTGTCCCGTCAACTCGTACAACGAGGAGAAGCTTGATTTTACTACTACACGCCTTCTCGCTCGCCCATGCGCGCGGTGGCTCACAGACGAGGACAGGCTTTTGCTTATAGTAGTACTACAGCAAGCTATCTCTCCCGCTCGCGGTGGACGGACATGCAACACTAGATTCGATATTGTAGAAGCAGTAGTAGTAATCATTGTTCGTCTTCTCGAAGAGGTGAAGAGCCAGGCGCAACCCGAATGTGGTAGTTGTGAACCTTGGAGGACGCATATAGCCACGCTCTTGCATGAGACAAAATGGCTATGTGAGCCCACTATTACTTGCTAATATAGCCCTGTAAACAAGAAAGGAGTATTTGCCTTTCTAGAGATTTCAACAACTGATTAGACTACACCAAGACAGAGTACATATGGAGTAAAATGAGTGAATCTACACCGTAAGTAAATACGTAGTATTCTCATTTTCCACCCCGCCTTGGTCGCAGTGCACAATAGGCACCATAGGCACCTCGTCGTCGACGGGAACGTCTCCTGACACGCGATAGACGTGAGTGGAAGTCGCCTCCATAGGTGCTTGAATGCCAAGGAGTGAGAGGGTAGTGGTTCCCGAGACGTTGAACGGTCAATGATGCATCCTCAATTACATGCAGAGGGAATTAATTGGAGAAGCAGAATAGAGCCTGGACGATGTGAATGCAACAGAGTTTGGATTCTCATATAAAGGCGCCCCACCACTCCAATCCATCTGCTCCTAGTCTCTGCACAACACCGCTGGCTCCAACCCAAGACCAAGTGACCAGAAGCCATAAGCACCTATGGAGGTCATGGATGCGAGCGGCAGTCGGCTGTGCCAAATCATCCAAGGCACAGACCTGTGGCCCCGCACCGTGCAGCGTTTCCAGATGGTACTGGCGACCTCCGGTGTCGTAGCCCTCGCCGGCATCGGCTTCGCCTCTCGCATGGACGACATGATGGTCAACTCCATCCGCAAGTTCACCTCCGCCAAGAAGCACGCGGACGACCTTGCCGTACTGCTCCAGCCCGCGCGCCCAGGCTCCTCATTGCCTGCCACCCTCATCGGCCTCCATGGTGACGAACTCTTTCTAGCCCTGGTGGCCCTGCAGGTGCCGGAGGTCGCGACGAAGAATGTGCACCTCGAGGCCGTGCTCGCCGCGCAGCGCCTCGCCATGCAAGAAACCATCGCCCTGTGCATCCACGTCTACGAGGAAATCATCTACATAGGCCACTACAAGGCTAGCGAGGCTAGAAAGACGTTGGCCTTCTTCCGGCGGCTGGAATCTTTGGACGCCGTTGTTCATAAGCACATCGACCTGGACACGAAAGCCGCTGCTACTTTGCTGTCGTTCGGTGGGCCGACACACTGAGTCGAGGAGGTGGACCTCGTCGATGGATGCATGTCTTCTTCTTGCTTCCTGTAACCAACACTGCTTTGCCTCGTGGCCTTAATGTTTTATTAGTATAGGAGTATATGGCATTTTTATTCCAGTCGTAACATTTTTACTGTGAGGTGGGGCCGCAGTTGAGCAAACTGACCATCGGCAAATCCCCATCCCGCCCATCGGGTGTCGGCTAAGTTTAGAATTAGAAGAGAGAACGAGGGAGAAGACCTAGCTGTAGCACGGACGCTCTTGTCATATGGGACTCGCGTTGATAGAATAGGAGTGCTGAGCACTCGTACCTCTTTTTTAGGGAAAAAGTAGTCGTATGTCTAGTACTACCACTAGTTGGGTGCGTGCGACCTATATCTGTCATCACTTTAGGTCTCCTTTTCGAACCGCAACTACGCTTCACCGTACATATTTTTTCATGCATTTATCCTCCTATATATACTCCTAGGCTATTTCTATGTGCTCCCTTTCGCCGACATGTGGGACATAGAGCATCTGGGTTGTGGTGCATGCACAACTCTAAGCATATGCAATTACATGCAAAATCCCGTAGAAGAATAAATAAATGAATTACTACATGAAACCGGATTATTTTCGTAGAAACCGGAGCATGTTCATTAAATTTTGGACATAACAAATTTATAAAAAACTACCGGACCTAAACCAGTCTAAGGGCCTCTTTGATTCGCAGGATACTGAAAACACAGAAATGGGGAAAGTATGATGGCGATGAACCGAGACGAGGAGAAATCTAACTCAGTTAGAGGTTAGAGTTAGATTCTAACCCTAAACTAACTTTAAAGCAAAGAGGTGTATGGATGGTAGGGTTAGATTGACAATAAATGCTCTTTCTCAATCATTTGACTACTTTGGACCCTATTTCCTGCCGGATTTGGTGTGGCCGGCTCTTAGGTGGCCTCCTCCCACTCACAATTGACATAAACGAACCATCTTTACAAATCAAGCATGCAAAACATGATAAATTTTACTTTGTCCATACAATAGAGATATCCCACTTAAAACATACAAGTCCTCAATCAAGCTTTATAAAAAATACACTCCATGAAACAAAGCATGAGCCCGGACGATAGGGACGGAGCCCGAAGCCCCTCACGCACCCAGGGAGGAGCTCGTCATCGTCGGTTTGGAGGAAGGCTCTATAGAGCCCAAGCCTCGGGAACCCTCCGACGCCGACGCTTGCGAGTTGAGGTCGACGCCGACATGGGTAGCGGGCCCACTTGCCGACGACTAGGGCCTCTACATATAATGCAAGCCTGAAACTGATATACCTAGAAAGGTGAACTGAATCTTTGGGCCTCTAGAAATAATGCAAGCCTGAAACTGAAATACCTAGAAAGGTGAACTGAATCTTTGGGCCTCTAGAAATAATGCAAGCATGGAACTGAAATACCTAGAAAGGTGAACTGATTCTTTGGGCCTCTAGAAATAATGCAAGCCTGAAACTGAAATACCTAGAAAGATGAACTAAATCTAAGATTTATTACCTCCTCAAGCAGCATCAAACAATTCCATGCGTGCACCACAAATCTATACCAAGTTTAATCAGGATCTCGTTTTCCAAATCAGAATTAGCGCTAGAGAGAGAAAGATCAATGATATGGTTGTGAGACGGAGAAGGAACGGACAAACTCACCCCTCTCGCGACCTCCCTGGTAGATGTGTCACCGCCGCGCACGATAGAGGGAGAAAAACGACCGGTGAAGGGGGAGCGGGGCGAGCTTCAAAGGCTGGAGGGAGAGGGCGGCCGGAGGAGGACGACGGAGGCGGAGGGAGAGGGAAGCCTGAGGAGAGAGAGGGCGAGCGGTGGAATGGCGCTTGGGCAGGCGCCCCGATGGGGAACAGAGAGGAGTCGTGCAAGGGGAGGGGGCGGAGGGAGCGATCTGGTGCGGGCAAGGGATATTTTTTTTCGTTCTCTTTTAGTGGGCCCGAGGAGGACTAACCCAATTAGAACCTCTCCATTTGGCTAGTTTTTTTAGCTGGCTTAGAGAAAACTAGCTCAAACTAACCCCTCCTGTTTGGATAATTTGAGGCTATTTCAACCCAAACTAGCTCTGACTCAGGGATCCAAACAAGAAGAGTAGTACTATACAGTACATGCTACGGTCTGGACCGTAGCACATTGTTTTTTATGGCCATATCAGCACACTGTTTTCTACTGCTGATTCACTGGGCTGCCAAAGCACTCCTTCTACGTACTTCGCCGACATGTGGGAGAGCCAGCATCCGGGTCGATGTGTCATGCACCAGATTAGAGTGCGGAACGAAAGGGGGGCATCACCCCGGTCGTACCGCCAGTAATTCATGACTATAGTGAGTAGTCATATCACAAGTCTTTCCGGCAGTAACACGCCGCCAAATCGCATAGCCCGACCTTACCAGTAGTAAGTTGAATCCGCTACTCCCTCACCCTCCTCGCCTCTCTGTCAAACCGCCTATGCAAAAACTGCCGCGCGTACTGTCCGGGAAAAGCCCCGCCCTCAACTTTTAACTACGTGAAAATAGGTCGAGCTTGTTCGTTCTATATAAATACTAGTACTGTATGTTTATTCACCCGTGGGGTTGTTCAATGAATGGAGGGCCGGGGAGCACAAGTGAACAATACTACTACTAGTAGTACTAGTAGTAAGTAGGAGTCGTACAGTTACTCACCTTAAATAGAGAGTTTCTTTTCTTTAATGCCATGTACACAAATTGAAACGCTTGTTGTGGAGAGAAAAAGATAATCACTCCACTATATATGTACGCCGGGGCCTGAGCGCTTGCTTTACTAGGTTGCTCTCTTCATTCTCTCATCCTCTCCATATCTAAACATGACAATGGTAGCGACATTTTCTCTCTGCTCACCGCTGGTCACAGATCCGGCCGGATCCCTTCGGCTGGTGTGTGTAGAGGACTAGGTGCATCGTTCACGCAGTCATCACCGATGAGGGAGGAAACCCACAGCTGCCGGAGGAGCCTGATCCTCTGCCCGTGCCGTTCTCTCCGACAGAGCACCGGCTCGGGAGGTCCTCCGACCCTTCTTCCTCCCTGTCATATTGTGCGAAGATCCAACCTGCCGCCGCTGACATCCCGACGACCCTCAGGTATAAGTTCTTCGAAAGCGGCCTTGCTCTACCGCCCCAGCTCCCCACGTGTCTGCATGTGCATCTTTTTCTACTCCCGTTAGCTCTTCCAAAGCCACCTAAATTTTTAGTATTATTAGAGGTAAAGTTACTTTATGCATTCGAATCTAGGACTTGGTTCAAACAATGAAGAAAGGGGGGAAAAGTTGTAGCATGAATCTAGGACTTGATTCAAAGAGGAAATAATATGGTGAAAGTAGTAGAGACCGGATACCCAACCAGTCTCTTGGTTGAAAAGGGAAATAATGGGAAAATGCAGTACAAACTGGATAAGAAATAGATCTATTATTGGTTGAAAAATGATAGAAAGTGGCGGCTGGTGGACAAGTCAATAGAGTATGTCCAGGATTAGATTTGTTTCCCTCACATAGTAAAACGTCTCTAGGATTAGAATTGCTGCCCTCACATAGTAAAATGTCTCCAGGATTAGATTTGCTGCCCTCACATAGTAAAAGCTCTCCAGGATTAGATTTGCTGCCCTCACATAGTAAAAGGTCTCCAGGATTAGATTTTCTTTGCTCACATAGTAAAAGGTCTCCAAGATTAGATTAGCTGCCCTCACAGAGCATGAACAAACTCGGCATCACCACTTTATGCCTCCTTGTAGGTACATTGTGCTGATGCGTCCACTGTCGCATGTCCTTATACCAACCTTTTGCAGTTGTTAATGTAAGGGCACATGTAAAATGAAGCGATCACACTGTTACCTTAGGGACATGTCTAACCAGTGTTATTGTTAATCTTTTTTTTGAATATTTACTGTAGAGCAAAGCTCCACAGCCCTTTATTAAATAAAGAAGTAGCAACTGTACAAGCTAGATAAGAAAGCAAGAAATAAAAGGAAGAAAAAACAGAATCTAACTACCTACGTACCTATAGCTAAGTTAGGGAGTTAATCCAAGCATACAACTTGTCTCTAATATTTACTCTCATTCTATGAGCTAGAGGAGTAAGATCATGTACAAAATTACATCTCCAAGCAGCAAAAGTTGCATTTTCTCCTCTAAAAGTCCTGCCATTCCCGAGGATCCATATATTCCAAGCTGCAGTGAGCATAACTTCAAAGAAGAAGGGATGCTTAAACCTTGATCTTGCATGCTAAATAAATTGCTAAATTTCAGAGCCCCTGGACCAGTCAATGGAAATATAATTCCATACTCTGCGACTGAAGTTACAGTTAAAAAACAAGTGCAACCTATCCTCATAGACTAGCTCATTGCAGATAACACATAGATTGTCATCCATAGGTGATCTCCAGTGCCTACGAATTAATAAGTCCTTGGTATTGAGTCTATCAAAAAACAACAACCAACCAAAGACTTTGA
Source organism: Triticum urartu (assembly GCF_003073215.2). Taxonomy (NCBI): domain Eukaryota; kingdom Viridiplantae; phylum Streptophyta; class Magnoliopsida; order Poales; family Poaceae; genus Triticum; species Triticum urartu. The sequence continues at coordinate 374,358,527 of NC_053024.1, forward strand.
TCTTCATGGTGCACTTGCTATCCCACAACCACTTACATGGCAATATGGTTGGCAAATGAGAATGGATAACAGTGTAAAAACTCTTGGCAGAATATTCACCAGATTTTCCAGGCCATAGCCAAACATCTGGCAGAGTGATGTCTCTATGTAAGTCCAGTATCCAAGCTTCCAAAACTTGCAGCTCCAGAGCAGCCTCATGTGACAAAGGCAAGAAGAACATTGAGTATAGGTCTTGAGAGATGAGGAATTCATTCACAGAGAGTTTGTCATTAATAACAAAGGAGAAAAGCCTAGGTAACCTCCAACATAGAGGTCTTGAAGAGCCACCAATTACCCAAGCATCAGACCAGAAAAGGGCAGAGTCTCCCCTGTTGATGTGAACTGTGGAGATTGCAGTATATGCATCAGAGAGCTTGAGTATATCCCTCCACCAAAATGACCCAATTGGGACTGTAGCATGTGGAACTCCATCATCATAGTAGCTATTCTAGATTAAAGTAACCCATGAGATGTCTGCCTTATTGAAGAAGTTGTGAAGATGCTTCAGTAGGAGGCCCTTATTTTGGATATGCAAGTTAATCACTCCAAGTCCTCCTTTGTCCTTAGGCCTACTGACCAGATCCCATGCGGCCAGAGATTGCTTTGGTGCATCACTATTTCCTCTCCACAAACACTGCCTGAAGATCCTGTCAAGTTGCTTAATGATACCAGTTGGGAGCTGTAGACTGCAGAGGAAATATATGGGCATGGAAGTCAAAACTGAGGTTAATAACTGAAACCTAGAGCCTTGGTTTAGCATGGAGGAACTAGCTGTCAGTCTCCTCTCCAAGGCATCAACTAAAGGCATAAAATCCACAATTCTAGGCCTAGTACTACCAAGTGGCAGACCCAGATAAGTAAACGGCAGTTGTCCAAGCTTACATCAAATCAAGGCAGCTAGCCTGGCAGCTTCCACATCATCAATATTTAAAGGAATCATGGAAGACTTTGCAAAGTTAACTCGAAGCCTAGTGGACTGTTGAAAAGTCAGCAACATATTTTTGAGAGCCACCAACTCCTCATCTTTGGCAGTAAAAAAGATGACAGTGTCATCAGCATACTGGATTATAGGGAAATCTTGGTCATGTGAAGGAATTGGGAGAGTTAGGGTTCCATGCGAGAACATCTGGTTGACCACTGACTGTAGGAGATCGGCAGCAATTACAAATAGCAGAGGTGACAGAGGATCATCCTGTCTGACACCACACTTGCACTGAAACTGCTTGCCTGGTATGCCATTAAGCAAAATGGAGGAAGATCCTGTAGATAGAATTTCTTTGACCCAGCTTATCCATTTGTCATCGAATCCCTTGTGTTTAAGCATCTGCAACACAACCTCATGCTCCATAGTGTCAAATGCTTTTGCAAAATCTAACTTGAGAATTATGATGGGTCTCTTTGACTGTTTGCACTGGTGGATGTATTCAAAGGCCCAAGCTAAGCAGTCCTGGATTGATCTACTCTTCAAGAACCCATATTGATTTTTATCGATACAACGAAGGATCACTTTTTGCAGCCTATTTGCTAACAGCTTAGTAAGAAATTTCAAGCAAGTGTTAGTCAAAGAGATAGGCCGAAAATCATCTGGCACCTCGGGAGAGAGCATCTTGGGTATGAGAGTAATGAGAGAGCCATTAATATTCTCAAGAGATAATTTTCCTTCATAGAAGTCCTTGATAAGACGCCGAAAATCCTGCTCAATTATCGGCCAGCAGCGTTTAACAAACATGCCATTGAATCCATATGGGCCAGGTTCTCTATCAGGGGGCAACTCTTTCAGAACCTTCCTTATTTCATCATCAGAGAAAGGTTGAGACAGTTCCTCCAGACCCTGGATGGGCTGGATGAGATTTGCTAGGTCAAAGCCCATAGATATCCCTTGGGCCTGGCCCATTCTGTTTTTGAAAGAAGCCCACAGGATTCCCGCCATTTGATCATGGTCTGAAACCAGATCAACCATTCCCGTAGTTTTCAAGCTGGCTATAGAGTTCCTTCGCATGCGTTCCGATGCCATAGCATGGAAGAATTTCGAATTCTCTTCACCCACCTTAATGTATCTGATGGTGCACCTCTGTTTCCAATAGATATAATGAAGCTTCAGCAAACGCTCGTAATGAAGCTTGACTATTTTCCTGAAGTTAAACTTTGTTCTAAACAGAGGTCTAACCTCCTCCAACTGATCAAAAAAGATGATAACCTTGTTGCAGTCCACCGTGAGCTTCTTGAGGTAAGATAGTTTCTTACTCCAAGCTCTCAAATCCGATCTCATCCATTTAAATTTCCTAGTTAACACGGCCGAAGCAGAAAGATCAGCAAAAACCGGAGCCTCCCAAGAATTACGAACGCAGTCCATGAAGCCTCGCATGTCCACCCAAAAGTTTTCGAATCTAAAAACCTTGGACTTAGGAATATTTGTGTCAATGGACACGACACAAGGCAGATGATCCGACGCAGTTTTGGCTAACGGAAAGACCACCATGTTAGGATAATGGGAAATCCAGTCCGAGGTGGTAAAGAACCAGTCAAGCTGCTCAAGAAGGGGTGCTTGCTGCATGTTGGACCAGGTGAAACTCCTCCCCTTAATTGGCAATTCCAAAAGACCAAGATGTCCTATTACCTCATTAAAGAGAAAAATATCATTTATATCACCTCCAGGTTGGTTTCTGTTGTCCAAAGAGCGAATGAAGTTAAAATCACCGAGTAGCAACCAGTGTTCATCAGAAGGGATAGAGAGGTGATATAGCCAGCTGACAAAATCATCTCGAGGTTGGCCCTCGCAAGGCCCATATACTGAAACCATTGTCCATTTTTCAGAGCTATGAACAAACTTAAATGAAACAACCACACTGTACCGTTGTATTTCAAGCAGCTGGCCTTCAAAAACTGAGGATTTCCAAATGATCAGGATACCACCCAAAGCACCCACCAAGGGAGAAAAAGCAAATTGATCAAAGCGTCGAGGGCAGAAAGACCTAATCATGCAGATATCAAAGGTATCACATTTAGTCTCCTGCAAACAAATAATGGAGCAGCGACTCTCTTCAATTTTGGCTCGCACATCACACTGCCTAGCCGGTGAATTCAAACCGCGCACATTCCAGCACAGAACCGACCAATTACGAAACGTTGTAGTCCCCATAGACAACCAAAATAAACTGAAAGTAACCAACTGTTCCGCTTAACAGCACAGTACAAGTTTCAGCAAAGCTACTGGCAGCAGGATCATAAAAGTTCAGAGGTTCAGGCATACAGAGCGGAAATAAAGCAAAGCAACAAAAGACCCAACAGATCAGACGCCCCGGAGCTGCATAGGAAAGTTCACTCATCATTGGAACTATCTGGTTGTGGATTAGGTTTAGGAGAAGCCGTAAGCTTTTCCACCGTCAAGTCTTCCGGAGCGATGCCAAGGGCCTCGCCGACTGCCTGCAAGGTAGAGATAGGTGTTGGTGGCGGCAAAGTGCTGTCCTGACACGGGGCAGAGTCAAACTTCAGCTTCTTGGCCTTGGGGCGTCGTAGAGGCGCTGACTTGATGGAGATTGCAGATGTTGGCTTCATGCCAGTTCTCTTAGCGCAGCTGCGAATCATCCGTCTGACTGAAAAGTCTGGGCTCTCCTCAACCATTGTGACTGTACGCTTCAAACGAGGTTGCTGCGGTCTCTTCCCCAAAGGTGATGCTATGACAGAGGTAAACTGAAACTCATTCTGTATTTGCGGTTCAGAACTCTGCTCTGGCATATCTTGCGTATATCCTGTAAGCTGTGAGTCTAGGCAGCGCATATCATCATTGAGCTCTTGGATTACCACAGAAGAGCGTTTGTTAACCGCAGACAACCATCGCTGCTCCAAGTCAGAGTCAAACTTGACAGGCATCGGCGGCAAACAGATTCGGGGCAGCGAACATGGAACATTCCAGATTGCAAACTCAGGCAGCAGAGACTTGAAGGAGCGTTCCCATATCATAGCCGGTGGGAGGACGGGTCCATAGAAGACACGGACAATCCCCAAGTTAATCGGGTCCAAGGGACCAACTGGGTGAATATTTAACATAGGCTGCTGCACCTCTGCCATGTCATCGTCACCATCCGAGTCCAAAGAGGGGTTCAGAATCATGGAGTTCTGATCCTGTGCGATTGGGTCTTGCACAGGAGCAGGTTCTGCCTGCTGAGCCGGTTCTTCCCAAGGCCCCCAACCAGCATCATTGTTCATGTTCTGCGCCCAAGCATTAGCAGCCTCATGGTGCCCTTGATCGTGTCCAGGGGGCACAACATTCCATCCCAGGGCAGGGTAAGGAGGCATTTCCCAGAAAGGCTGTGGTGGAGGATTTGCCCCTGGCATAGGATGTGGATTGCCATCCAATGGCATGGCATCCTCATCTACAGGTATCAAAGCTTCTGCAAAGTCTCCATCGAGAATATAACAGCCCACTGTCCAAGAAACGACTGTCCCTCCCCAATTAGCAAACTCACAAAACACAACTGAACGCGGAACCAGAGCGTTATCAGGAAAAGAGGCTCGAACTAGAGACCTGACCTTGCGCCTGTCCGTACTGTTCCAATAATGGAATTGACCAAAAGAACTAACCATATATGCAATGCACTGTGTGTTGCGATAGTCTAGAGGGATTCCAATAAACATTAACCACCCTTGTCGATGACCATGCAGAGCTCTGAAGCCCTCCCCTTGATTATGCAGTATGATTCTAACAAAGAAATCATTGCCCTCCTCATCCAGACCCAAAGGAAACGGTGGATGCATCGTAAAAGAAGCACGGACTACAGGGTCTGACATCTCAAATAATCCAACACCTTGAAACCATGTTTCAGCAGATAGAACGGGGATGTGCATAGTCTGTACCAGGAAGTTGAGCACTTGCTGTCGGCGGACGCCGACGAGCTCGACCAACACTCAGAGGAGCACTGGCCTGGGGGGTTTAAATAAAGATGACCCTCGGGCTTCGGAAACCCAAGGGAAAAAGAGGCTAGGTGGCAAATGGTAAAACCAATGTTGGGCATTGCTGGAGGAGCTTTATTCAAGGCGAACTGTCAAGGGGTTCCCATTATAACCCAACCGTGCAAGGAACGCAAAATCAAGGCATAAGGCCGAGCCTTCCACCCTTTACCAAGTGTATAGATGCATTAAAATAGACAAGATATAATAATGATATCCCAACAATAAACATGTTCCAACAAGGAACAAACTCCAATCTTCACCTGCAACTAACCACGCTATAAGAGGGGCTGAGCAAAGCGGTAATATAGCCAAACAACGGTTTGCTAGGACAAGGTGCGTTAGAGGTTTGACATGGCAATATGGGAGGCATGATAAGCAAGTGGTAAGTATCGTAGCATAGGCATATCAAAAGAGCGAGCATCTAGCAAGCAAAGATATAAGTGGTTTCGAGGGTATGGTCATCTTGTCTGCAAAGTTCTCCGAGTTGACGTTCGCTTGATCCTCGTAAACGTACTCAACGGCTCCTCGATCACATACTCGTCTCCCGGCTCTACCCAAAGAATGAACACAAGCAAAGGGAGACACAATCAACCATGTGCAATGCACAAGCAACATGATGCAAAACATGGCATGATATGCGGGACGCGATATGTGGTGCATATGCATGCTTTGGAAAGGAATGATTGAACCTGGCCTCAACTTGGAAAAACAAGAGTGCCACTGGAAATAGGAGTTGATTTCGGTCGAAATCGATATAAAGATCACCGGAATCGGATGCACGATTTGCAAATCACAAGCAAAACAAATATGTCACCGATCTCCGATTAGCAGCACGAGGCCATCTAAATGCATCAAGAACAACATGCTACAACACTCTAACATAGCAACAAAATACATGGAAGGGATCCACTCAAGATGCTTGACAAAAGATGAACACTGAGCTATGGCTAATTCACTCAATAGCAGGTTCAAACAAGCATGGAAAAAGAGCAAAAGATATCAGGTTACATACTGAGTGAAATTAACAAGAAGTCAGGAATTTAACATTAGGAAGCAATGTTAAGAGCAAGATATCAACATGCTACAGGAACATATCATGGCAAAGAAAGGCATGGCATGAAGCTACTCAAAGCATACAAAAAAAGTCCCTTACTGACCATAAGCCAAAAGGGATCAGAAAATACAATGGCAACCATGTGAACATAACAATCATCGTTAGCAGATTCAGAATTAGTAGAAAACTGGAACATGGCAAAACAGATATTAAGTAGGCATGTTTACGAGCTCGATGCACTCACCACAAGGCATTGCATGACAAACTAAGCATCCACCCAGCAAGTAGACATGGCATAGAAGCTAAACATGGCAAGAACAACTTCATAGCATGCACGGATCAACTACAACAAGCTCGGCAAAAATGCTTAACACGTAAACATTCTGCCAGGAACATTTTATAGCAAGAGTAGAGCTCCATTGAGTCAAGCTAGGGTGCTCCATAATTGCAAACAAAGGCATGGATGGATAGAGCACCACAATATCTACAAAACATCCTTACTGATCATGCTCAAAAGAGGCATGGATCACTCTATAGCAACATGGATACATGGCATAAAAATATAATCAGGGCAAAGGCTTAGAATATTTCGAAGTCCCTGAAATCAGCAACATTACGAGAGCTACTTTGCATGCTTGTGCTAGTCACCACAGAGATCACAAAAATACATGGCATATACCCCTGTAAAGATGGCATGGCATACTTCAAAACTCATGTAGGGCTCAAGATCATAGGAGGCACACATCAATCATGGCAAAAATGACAAAAGTCCAATTACTGATATGAATCTGAAACTAACAGAAACTAGCACTCTTGCAACAGCATTTAGGGCATCAAGATGAGATCAAATGAACATGATGCAATGAGATGAAATGAAGTACTCGTTGAAACGAACAATTTGACATGCTACACGCCAAGAATTTGACATGCTACACGCCCAAAACGGAGCCACGGATGCAGAGATATAGCATGATGAAAAATGCATAAAAATGCTAGGGTTAGGGTAAAAAGTCAACCGAATCTCAGATCTGGATTGGGTTTGCACGCGTTTCGAGGATGGCCGGGCTTATCTCGCCGGAGTTAAGGAAGAGCTTCGGCCAGGGCAGAGGTGGTCCGGCGAGGGGGGGTCATCGCCGGCAAGGAGGCTTGACGCCCGAGGCAGCGTCGGGCGAGGTGGCGCGGCCGCGGCGGGGAACGGCGTCACCGGCGGGCGCGGACGCCGACATGAGGCGGCGGTGATGCGGTGGCTGGAGGCGACGGCGGCGCGCGGCGAGGCGGCGACCGGCGACATCGTGCGGCGAGGCGGCGGCGGGCAGTGCGGGCGGCGCGCGGCTTCGGGCCGGGGAGGGTCGGCGATGGGCCCCGCGGGCCCTGGCGGCGCGGTGAAGTGGGGCGCGCGGGCGGACGAACCCCAGCACAACACATGGCGGCGGCAGGGCGGAGCGGACGTGTCCGGCCGGCTGGGATTTTGTCCGGCGGCGCGTGGAGAGGGAGGGGTCTAGGGTTTCGTCCGGATTTGGAATGGGAGGGCCTTTTTATAGGTAGGAGGAGCTAGGAGGCTCCAAATTGAGCACGGCTTTCGGCCAAGCGATCGTGATCGAACGATCTAGATGATGGAGGAGGTTTAGGTGGGTTTTGGGCCACTTTGGAGGGGTGTTGGGATGCAACACACACGAGGCCTTTACGGTCCCTCGGTTAACCATTGGAGTATCCAACGAAGTCCAAATGGCACGAAACTTGACAGGCGGTCTACCGGTAGTAAACCAAGGCCGCTTGGCAAGTCTCGGTCCAATCCGAAAACGTTTAACCTCCACACATGAAAAGAGGTAGAAAGGGACACCAGAGGACATAGGAGCGCCGGAATGCAAAACGGACAACAGGGAAAATGCTCGGATGCATGAGACGAACACGTATGCAATACGATGCGCATGATGACATGATATGAGATGCATGAAAAATACCAAACAACATGAAGACAAAAACCTGGCAACGAGGAAATATCATAACTTAGTGCCGGAAAAGGCAAGAGTTGGAATACAAATATGGCAAGTTACATATGGGGTGTTACAACACTCCATCACTACGAAAGGATCTCGTCCCGAGATCTAGGACTGGAAAAACTCCGGGTACTCAGAACGGAGGTGGTCCTCGCGTTCTCAGGTGGCTTCACGATTGGAATGATGTGACCACTTGACTTTCAGGAATTTGATAGACTTGTTGTGAGTCTTGCGCTCAGTTTCTTCAAGAATAGCAATAGGGTGCTCATGATAAGACAGGTCTTCTTGGATATCAATCTCTTCAAAGTTGACGGTGCGGTCAGGAGTATTGAAACACTTGCGGAGTTGAGACACGTGAAACACGTCGTGCACGTTTGCAAAGTTGGAGGGAAGCTCAAGTTGATAGGCGAGATCGCCTCTTTTGCCAATGATCTTGAAAGGACCCACGTATCTAGGGGCAAGCTTCCCTTTGATACCGAAGCGATGAGTACCTTTCATTGGAGAGACGCGGAGGTAGACATGGTCTCCGATCTCGAAAGCCAAGTCACGATGCTTGCTATCATAGTAACTCTTCTGGCGTGATTGCGCGGCTTTGAGATTTTCATGAATGAATTTGCACATTTCTTCTGCCTCTGTGATCAAGTCATTGCCAAGGAGTTGGCGTTCACCAATCTCTGACCAGTTAAGAGGAGTACGGCACTTCCTGCCATAGAGAATTTTGAATGGGGCCTTGCCCCAACTCGCTTGGAAGCTGTTGTTGTAGGAGAACTCGGCATATGGAAGAAAATCTTCCCACTTCATACCAAAAAGATGACACATGCCCTGAGCATATCTTCAAGAATCTGATTAACTCGCTAGACTTGGCCACTGGTTTGAGGATGAAAAGCTGTGCTGAAGCGAGTGTTGGTGCCCATGGCCTTCTGAAAAGAATCCCGGAACTTAGAGGTAAATATGCTGCCACGATCTGAAGATATCAACTGTGGAATGCCGTGCAGAGAGACAATCCTAGAGGTATATAGCTCTGCCAACTGAGCTGCTGTGATAGATTCTTTGATAGGAAGAAAATGAGCCACTTTAGTGAGCTTGTCGATGACAACAAAGATAGCATCATTGCCACACTTGGACTTGGGAAATCTAGTCACGAAGTCCATCTCAATATGGTCAAACTTCCATTCTGGAATGGCAAGAGGTTGGAGGAGACCAGCTGGTCATTGGTGTTCTGCTTTCACTCTTCTGCAGACATCACATTCATTCATGAACTTAGCAATATCACGCTTCATTCGAGTCCACCAATACGACTGCTTGAGGTCCTGGTACATCTTTGTACTTCCAGGGTGAATAGAGAGGAGTGAATTGTGAGCCTCGTTCATAATGACTTTACGAAGGTCACCTTTAGGAGCAACAATGCGATCCTCGAAGAATAGAGTATCATTATCATCAAGACGATAGCACTTGTACTTGGGTTGACTCTTGGCAATCCCAATCTTCACCTTCTTCACCATAGCATCAAGAAGTTGAGCCTCACGAATCTGATCTTCCAAAGTAGGAGAAACTTGGAGGTTGGCAAGTAATCCTTGAGGAACAACTTGAAGATTGAGTTTGCGGAAAGATTCACAAAGCTCTGGTTGGTAAGGCTTGATAATCAGACTATTGCAGTAAGCCTTCCTGCTCAATGCGTCAGCAATTACATTGGCCTTGCCTGGAGTATATTCGATACTCGGATTATACTCTTGAATCATTTCGACCCAACGAGTCTGTCTGAGGTTGAGGTTTGGCTGAGTGAAGATGTACTTGAGACTCTTGTGATCAGTAAAGATGTCCACTTTTCTTCCCAATAAGAGATGCCTCCATGTTAAAAGAGCATGCACAACTGCCGCCAACTCGAGGTCATGAGTGGGGTAGTTCTTTTCGTTGGGCTTCAACTGGTGAGAGGTATAGGCCACAACTTTCTTCTTTTGCATCAACACTACACCGAGACCTTGAAGGGAAGCATCACAGAATACCTCGAACGGTTTGGATTCATCAGGAGGAGTCAGAACTGGAGCAGTGACTAACTTCTCTTTCAGGGTGTTGAAAGCGATGTCACATTCAGGCGACCAGACGTACTTCACATGCTTCTCGAGAAGGTTGGAAAGAGGCTTCGCAATCTTAGAGAAGTTCTCAACGAACCTTCGACAATAGCTTGCGATCCCAAGGAAGCTGTGGAGTTGCTTCACATTCTGAGGTGGTTCCCAATTCACAATTGCAGACACCTTCTTAGGATTAATAGCTATGCCCTTGGCGGAGATGATATGCCCAAGGTAGAGAACCTCATCGAGCCAAAACTCGCACTTTGACAACTTTGCATAGAACTGATGTTCTCTGAGTTTATCCAGCACTAATCTCAAATGCTTGGCATGATCCTCCTTGTTCTTGTAAAAGACCAAAATGTCATCGAGGTAGACCAGGACGAAGTCATTTCTGTAGGCGTTGAAGATGAAGTTCATCATGCGAGAGAAAGTTGGAGGGACGTTGACAAGGCCGAAAGACATGACAGTGTATTCATATGAACCATAGCTTGTTCTGAATGCTGTCTTGGGGATATCTTCTTCATGAATGCGAATCTGATGATAGCCCATACGGAGATCAAGCTTGGAGAATACTTGAGCACCTTTGAGTTGTTTGGAAAGCTCATTGATGTTTGGAAGTGGGTACTTGTTCTTTATGGTCTTCTTGTTCAATGGACGGTAGTCGACACAAAGTCGGTCCGTTCCATCCTTCTTCTTGATGAAAAGAACACCACAACCCCATGGAGAAGAACTTGGACAGATGAGACCCATATGCTCTTGAATATCGAGTTGCTTCTTCAGCTCCTTCAACTCTTCAGGTCCAAGCTTGTAAGGACGTTTGCAAACAGGTTCCATGCCAGGCTCAAGCTCAATGACGAATTCAACTGGCCGGTGCAGAGGCATTCCTGGAAGCTCTTCTGGAAAGACGTCTTGATACTCGCAAACGACTGGAATCTGAGAGATGGCATCGAACTCGCCCTTCTCTTTGAGAGAAAACAGTCGAATGGTATCATCACGAGCGGCAAAGACGATTACATCCTCAGACGAATGTGTCAATTGAATCTGCCTGGCAGCACAATCAAGCTAAGCCTTGTGCTTAGAAAGCCAGTCCATTTCAAGAATAAGATCAATATCTGAGTTACCAAGGACCATTGGAGAAGAAAGAAACTTATAGTCGCCCAACGTGATAGTAACATCTGGAACCACCAAACTGGCACTCAAGCGTTTACCCGGAGAAACGATATCCAACGATTTGCCCAAATGAGAAGAAGCGAATTCATTCTTGGCAAAAAAAAGGCTTTGACATGTAACAATGCGATGCACCAGTATCAAAAAGGACTTTTGCAGAAATATCGTTAACAGGAAGGTTACCCATTATCACATCTGACGAGTCCTCTGCCTGAGCAGCATTCATCATGTTGCCCTTTGCAAACTTGGGATTATGCTTGACCACTGTTGTGCTAGCAGATCTCACAGGAGGAGGAGGAAGACGCCTCTGATTGAAGCATTTGTTGGCATAGTGACCCTTCTACTGACACTTGTTGCACATAACCTCCGAGAGCGGACGGTGATACGGAGCACTTGATCTTGGAGCATGAGACGAAGTTTTGTTCTGAAAGCCTAGGTTGGGTGGGTGGGAAGATCCATTGCCACCTTTGCTCTTCTGCTGATAAGGCTGACGAAACGGAGGAGGAGGAGGCAACCAATACTTTTGCTACTTAGTTACCACTTGAGTTGAAGAAGGAGTTGCATCTCTGACTCGCTTCTTGGAAGCATCGCACTTGAGTTGACCAGTCTCTTGTTTCAGTGCCATGTTGTAAAACTCATCGTACTTCTGCGGCTCAAAAAGCACGAGAGCTAGTTGGAGATCTTCTCTGAGGCCACCTCTGAACTGATAAATCATGCTCTTCTCGTCAGGGACGTCTTGCTTAGCGAAACGAGCGAGCTTCTAGAACATGATGTTATACTGGTAAACAGACAAGCTGCCTTGCTTCAGATTGCGGAACTCCTCACGCTTGCTCTCAACAACACTCTGAGGAATGTGGTGACCTCTGAAGTCTTGACGGAATTCATCCCAGGTAATCACATGACCTCCTCTGGAATCTTTGTACTGCTGATACCACTCTGCAGCTTGGTCTTTGAGTTGGAACGAGGCAAACTTGACAAAGTCCTCAGGCCTGACGTTGCTGCACTCGAAATGCTTGCAGATATCCATGAGCCAATCATCAGCGTCTGTTGCCTCGACACAGTTGCTAAAGGTCTTTGGCTAGTTAGCGAGGAACTGGTTGAGTGTGGCAAACTGATTCTGATTGTTGCCATGGCCTTGATTCCCTTGGCTGCGTGTTTGCATTGGTAGCGGCCATCATAGCTTGCCATGCCTACGGAGGTGGAGGTGGTGGCAGCGGTTCAGGATTCTGACGCGTTGGAGGAGCCATCCTGAAGAGGGTGACATCCGTTAGCATCTTGACAGACATATATTCAGGCTGAATCAAATGGATCGAAATTGCAACATATAGTCTTAACATCTGAACAAAATGAACGAATGCATTCCAATTGAAATGGTCACACTTCCTTAAATTGACAAGCCACTTAGATAGAGGTAGATGAACAAAACAACAAGGTATGGACAGGAAAAAATACTTGGTGAGGATTACCCAATCACAAACCAAATATGCGCGGAAGAAATACTAGAGCTACATGAATTCCCACCTATGAAACTCCCAAACCTTTCCGGTTATGCAATCAGGTGTTGGGGATACAGGGGAAGCATAATATCTCACCCAAAGCTAGCAAATCCTACATCCAGCTGTATCCATCCTTCAACACATAACCAAGAAACATTCGGAAATCATTTACCTCAACCTTCAAAAAACATCCGTTATACGAGTTATGGCGATACTCCCGAACTCCCGCCCCAGTACTGGGTGGCGTCGAGGTTATCTCACCAACAACTGTATAAAAGAGATTTTCGATGTTGGCAAAACTCAAGTATTCCAGAATTGCAACGATAAAATTGTGACAAAAACACCTCAGAGCTCAACTCCCCGGGACATTGCCACAACCCCTAAATGTCAGGAGGCACCAAGAACAATGTTCTTGTCACAAAACCATCGGAACGATTCCAAGATACCCACGTGATCCTAAAATTTTAAATTTGAGAAGAGAAGAGTCAAAACTCTACGTCAGGATGCCTCACCAGAGCGACGAAGGGACTGAGGAGTAAAAAGAATCCTACTCTCCGATATATATAATCCTAAATGACTCAAAACATTTTTTCTAGACTCAACAACGCCAATGATTCGATCAAGCAGGGGGCTCCTAAGGTCAGGGAAGGCTCTGATTCCCAACTTGTAACGCCCACGATGCGGCTATATCTCCCACGTGTCGAAGCACGACTTAGAGGCATAACCGCATTGTAAGCAATGTCGCAAGTGAGGTAATCTTCACAAAACCCATGTAATGAACAAGGAAAAGAGGTACATAGTTGGCTTACACTCGCCACTTCACACAATAGCATAAATATCATTACATTCATCCAGGTACAGTCAGGGTTCGACTACGGAACCAAAATAAAGAACAACCCCAAATGCGACAAAGTCCCCGATCGCCCCAACTAGGCACCATTACTGATCTTCTGGAAAGGAAACATAGTATCATCCTGAGTCCTCATCGAACTCCCACTTGAGCTCAGTCGAATCTCCTGGAGCGATATCATCGGTCCCTGCATCTGGTTTTGGAAGTAATCTGTGAGCCACGGGGACTCAGCAATCTCACACCCTCGCGATCAAGACTATTTAAGCTTATAGGAAGGGTAAAAGTATGAGGTGGAGCTGCAGCAAGCGACTAGCATATATGGTGGCTAACATACGCAAAAGAGAGCGAGAAGAGAAGGCAAAGGCATGATTGATGAACTATGATCAAGAAGTGATCCTAGAACAACCTACGTTCAACCATAACTCGAGACCGTATTCTCTTCCCAGACCCGCTGAAAAGAGACCATCACGGCCACACACTCTGTTGATTCATCTTAATTAAGCTAAGTTTAAGGTTATCTACAACCGGACATTAACAAATTCCCATCTGCCCATAACCGCGGGCACGGCTTTCGAAAGTTCAAAACCCTGTAGGGTCTCCCAACTTAGCCCATCACAAGCTCTCACGGTCAACGAAGGATATTCCTTCTCCCAAGACAATCCGATCAGACTCGGAATCCCGGTTACATGACATCTCGACAATGGTAAAACAAGTCCAGCAAAGCCACCCGAATGTGCCGACAAATCCTGATAGGAGCTGCACATATCTCGTTCTGAGGGCACACCGGATAAGCAATCCATACAACTAAAACCAGCCCTCGAGTTTCCTCGAGGTGGCACTGCAAGGGGCTCTAGTTTGTACCAACACTTAGAGGAGCACTGGCCCCGGGGGGGTTTAAATAAAGATGACCCTCGGGCTCCAGAAACCCAAGGGAAAAACAGGCTAGGTGGCAAATGGTAAAACCAATGTTGGGCATTGCTGGAGGAGTTTTATTCAAGGCGAAATGTCAAGGGGTTCCCATTATAACCCAACCATGTAAGGAACGCAAAATCAAGGAACATAACACCGGTATGACGAAAACTAGGGCGGCTAGAGTGGAACAAAACACCAGGCATATGGCCGAGCCTTCCACCCTTTACCAAGTGTATAGATGCATTAAAATAGACAAGATATAATAATGATATCCCAACAATAAACATGTTTCAACAAGGAACAAACTCCAATCTTCACCTGCAATTAACCACGCTATAAGAGAGGCTGAGCAAAGCGGTAACATAGCCAAACAACGGTTTGCTAGGACAAGGTGGGTTAAAGGTTTGACATGGCACTATGGGATGCATGATAAGAGAGTGGTAGGTATCGTAGCATAGGCATAGCAAAAGAGCGAGCATCTAGCAAGCAAAGATAGAAGTGATTTCGAGTGTATGGCCATCTTGCCTGCAAAGTTCTCCGAGTTGACGTTAGCTTGATCCTCATAAACGTACTCAACGTACTCCTCGATCATGTACTTGTCTGCCGGCTCTACCAAAAGCAAGAACACAAGCAAAGGGAGACACAATCAACCACGTGCAATGCACAAGCAACATGATGCAAAACATGACATGATATGTGGGACGCGATATGGTGTGCATATGAATGCTTTGGAAAGGAATGATTGAACCTGTCCTCAACTTGGAAAAACAAGAGTGCCACTGGAAAGAGGAGTTGATTTCGGTCGAAATCGATATAAAGATCACCGGAATCGGATGCACGGTTTGCAAATGACAAGCAAAACAAATATGGCACCGATCTGCGATTAGCAGCACGAGGCCATCTAAATGCATCAAGAACAACATGCTACAACACTCTAACATAGCAACAAAATACATGGAAGGGATCCACTCAAGATGCTTGACAAAATATGAACACTGAGCTACGGCTAATTCACTCAATAGCAGGTTCAAACAAGCATGGCAAAAGAACAAAAGATATCAGGTTACAGACTTAGTGAAATTAACAAGAAGTCAGGAATTTAACATTAGGAAGCAATGTTAAGAGCAAGATATCAACATGCTACAGGAACATATCATGGCAAATCAAGGCATGGCATGAAGCTACTCAAAGCATACAACACAAGTCCCTTACTGACCATAAGCCAAAAGGGATCAGAAAATACAATGGCAACCATGTGAACATAGCAATTATCGTTAGCAGATTCAGATTTAGTAGAAAACTGGAACATGGTAAAACAGATATTAAGTAGGCATGTTTACGAGCTCGATGCACTCACCACAAGGCATTGCATGACAAACTAAGCATCCACCCAGCAAGTAGACACGGCATAGAAGCTAAACATGTGTAACGCCCTTGATGCGGCTATATCTCTCACGTGTTGAAGCACGACTTAGAGGCATAACCGCATTGAAAGCAATGTCGCAAGTGAGGTAATCTTGGCAAACAACCCATGTAATACAATAAGGGAAAAGATACATAGTTGGCTTACAATCGCCACTTCACACAATTACATGAATAAAGCATTACATCAACCAGTTACAATCAAGGCCCGACTATGGAGCCAAAATAAAAGAAGAACCCCAAATGCGACAAGGTCCCCGATCGACCCCAACTGGGCTCCACTACTGATCAACTAGAACGAAACAACACAAAGGACAAGATCTTCATTGAGCTCCTCCTAAGCTTGGTTGCGTCATCTGCACGGACTCATCGGCACCTGCAATCTGGTTTTGGAAGTATCTGTGAGTCACGGGGACTCAGCAATCTCGCACCCTCGCGATCAAGACTATTTAAGCTTATGGGTAAGGTAAAGGTATGAGGTGGAGCTGCAGCAAGCGACTAGCATATATGGTGGCTAACACACGCAAATGAGAGCGAGAAGAGAAGGCAAAGCACGATCGAGAAACTATGATCAAGAAATGATCCTAGAACAACCTACGTCATGCATAACTCCAACACCGTGTTCACTTCCCGGACTCCGCCGGAAAGAGACCATCACGGTTACACACACGGTTGATGCATTTTAATTAAGGTCAACTTCAGGTTTTCTACAACCGGACGTTAACAAATTCCCATCTTCCCATAACCGCGGGCACGGCTTTTGAAAGTTCAAATCCCTGCAGGGGTGTCCCAACTTAGCCCATAACAAGCTCTCATGGTCAACGAAGGATATTCCTTCTAGCGGGAAGACCCGATCAGACTCGGAATCCCGGTTACAAGACATTTCGACAAGGTAAAACTAAACCAGCAACACCGCCTGAATGTGCCGACAAAACCCGATAGGAGCTGCACATATCTCTTTCTCAGGGCACACTCACATTGTCTTAGGTACAGGTAGGCCAGCCCAGAGTTGCCCCTGGTGGCCACCGACAGCTGACAGGTTGGACCAACACTCAGAGGAGCACTGGCCCGGGGGTTTAAAATAATGATGACCCTTGGGCGCGCGACCCCCAAGGGAAAAGAAAAGGCTAGGTGGTGAAAGGTAAAACCAATGTTGGGCATTGCTGGAAGAGTTTTATTCAAGGAGAACTGTCAAGGGGTTCCCATTATTACCCAACCGCGTAAGGAACGCAAAATCCGGGAACATAACACCGATATGACGGAAACTAGGGCGGCAAGAGTGGAACGAAACACCAGGCATAAGGCCGAGCCTTCCACCCTTTACCAAGTATATAGATGCATTAATTAAATAAGATATATTGTGATATCCCAACAAGTAAACATGTTCCAACAAGGAACAACATCTCCATGTTCCAACAAGGAACAAACTTCAATCTTCACCTGCAACTAACAACGCTATAAGAGGGGCTGAGCAAAGCGGTAACATAGCCAAACAACAGTTTGCTAGGACAAGGTGGATTAGAGGATTGGTTCAACAATATGGGAGGCATGACAAGCAAGTGGTAGGTATCGCAGCATAGGCATAGCAAAAGAGCGAGCAACTAGCAAGCAAAGATAGAAGTGATTTCGAGGGTATGGTCATCTTGCCTGAAATCCCGCAAGGAAGAAGAACGAGTCCATGAAGAAGACAAATGGACGTAGTCGAATGAATCCTCACAATTCCGAAACGGAACCGAAGATCACGAGAAAGGCAACCCGGAAAGAAGCAAACAACATAGTAAACAACCAACACAAAATCATGGCATGATGCACAACCAAGTATGATGCATGTCCGGTTTAAATATGCATGGCATGGCAAAGTGGACAAACAACACTACAAGTTAAGTGGAGCTCAATATGCAACGGGTTGCATATTGACGGAACACCACATCAATTATTTAGTTCTCTCTCGTTTATGTACCCCAACAATATTAAATGTTCTTAACATGGCAAGGGTGAAGCAAAGTAAACTACCTATCTAGTCAAGTTTAAATGAGGCCGGAAGCAACGAACAACAATTCCGGAATCTCCTCATGAGCATATTATAGATTTGGTACTGTTCTGCCCTAAACATTATTTTAGAGTTGTTAAACATGCAAGATGAGTGCACCAAGTAAATCTAGGCATTTTTCTACCCCATTTACATATATAATATATTTAATTCGGAGCTACGGTTAAATAGTTATGAAATAAAGCATTTTAGCATGGCATAGGAGCAAATTAAAGCAAACATCATTTTAAGCATATTAACATAGCAAGAAAATTGCATATTATTAAACTAGATGAAATTATAAGCAAGTTTCATATTAAGTTTGTTTTAATCCGATGCACGATTTGTGAGATATTAAATGCATGATGATGAAGGACTTTTCTGTAAAACTGCACTCTCTAGGATAAATTGGAAAATCGCTGGACAGGAAAAAAACACACTCGGGCTGAATCTGCAGGTTGGCCCAATGGAACAGGGGATCTGGAGGGCTTCTCACCCATGGGCTCGGCCCAGTAGGAAGTAGAGGAGGCCGGATGGGGCAACGGCTGGACCGGCCCGCCTGAGGCCCATGCGGCACTAGATCTGGACCTTGAGCGTGGGTCAACGCGCGCCGTCTCCTCGCTCGCTCGACCTGGAGCAGGGAAATGAGGCTGACGACGCCAGCAAACTCCGGCGACGAGGGAGGGCGCTGGGAGGCAACTGGGGCCAGGGACGACGCTGGAATAGATGGATCCGGTCCCGCGCGACCGAATCTGGGCGATGCAGCGATGGACGGAGCTCCGGCGATAGATGAGTAGGATCCGAAGCGGCGGCGGTCATGGCTTTGAGCTCCCGGGTTCCTGCAGGAGAGAGGGAGATGGTGAACGGGCGAGGGCGAGATGAAAGGGAAGGAGAGGGGGCATCGAGGCAGGCCTGCACGTGGAGTCCGGCGAGTCGGCGGAGTCCGACGCGGTCGCCGTCTAGGCACAAAGTCCGGCGAGCGGCAGTGGAGCGAACAGGGACGAGTGGGATGAGCGGGGGTCGAGGAACGGGCGCTAGGGATGGGCGGCGGCGAGGCGCCGGCGCCTCGGGCCCAGATCGGCCCGGGGCGGGCCTCGGATGGGCCTGGTAGGGCCACGGCAAAGTGGGGCGCGGGAGGGACGCGTGGCGCCTTCCCGTTGGCTGCGGGCGTCCTGTGTGGTGGCGGCTGGCCACCAGGATGGCACCAAGTGGCAGGGACGAGGTGGCCGGCGGCGGAAATCGAGGAGGAGGTGGTGGATCTGGTTAATCGGCGCGGGCTTCGAGGTTGACGCGGCGCTGGAGGTTTGGGAAGGGGCTAGGCTAGGTTTGGACCCGATTTGGAAGGGGAAGTGGTCTATTTATAGTAGGTGGGCTAGGATTAGGGTTTGGAGAGGGGTTTGCTCCGTTTTGGACCCTCGTGCGGTCCGAAGCGGAGGGGGAACTAGGTGGTCTGAGAGCAGAGAAGAGAAGAAGAGGCCCAACGGCTGTTTCCGGAGACCGAAAACGTCCGACATTAGACCAGCTAAAATGCCGCTATAGTTTAACGGTTGGGCTATCAAACGAACTCCGAATGCGATGAAACTTGACAGGCGGTCTATCTACAGTATAATAAGACCGCACGTCAACTCTCGTCCCATTCCGAGAACATTTCCTGGCCACTCATAAAATACTATTTCGGACATGCCGCGGGTGTGTGCAACTGTGGTTGGGCTCAAAACAGACAACGGAGAGAAACTCGGAGAACCCAGACGAATGCAAGTTTTAAAACATGATGATGCAATGCACATGATGACATGACAAGATGCAACACGCAAGCAAATGACATGGCAACGACGGCGAATAACTGGAAGACACCTGGCACATCGGTCTCGGGGCGTCACAACATGGCAAGAACAACTTCATAGCATGCACGGATCAACTACAACAGGCTCGACAAAAATGCTTAACATGTAAACATTCTTACAGGAACATTTTATAGCAAAAGTAGAGCTCAATTAAGTCAAGCTAGGGTGCTCCATAATTGCAAAAAAGGCATGGATGGATAGAGCACCACAATATCTACAAAACATCCTTACTGATCATGCTCAAAAGAGGCATGGATCACTCTGTAGCAACATGGATACATGGCATAAAAATATAATCAGGGCAAAGGCTTAGAATATTTCGAAGTCCCTGAAATCAGCAACATTACGAAAGCTATTTTGCATGCTTGTTCTAGTCACCACAGAGATCACAAAAATACATGGCATACACCCCTGTAAAGATGGCATGACATACTTCAAAACTCATGTAGGGCTCAAGATCATAGGAGGCACACATCAATCATGACAAAAATGACAAAAGTCCAATTACTGATATGAATATGAAACTAACAGAAACTAGCACTCTTGCAACAGCATTTAGGGCATCAAGATGAGCTCAAATGAACATGATGCAATGAGATGAAATGAAGTACTCGTTGAGACGAACAATTTGACATGCTACACGCCCAAAGCGGAGCCACGGATGTAGAGATATAGCATGATGAAAATGCATAAAAATGCTAGGGTTAGGGCAAAAAGTCAACCGAATCTCAGATCTGGATCGGGTTTGCACGTGTTTCGAGGATGGCCGGGCTTATCTCGCCGGAGTTGAGGAAGAGCTTCGGCCGGGGTAGAGGTGGTCCGATGAGGGGGGGTCGTCGCCGGCAAGGAGGCTTGACGCCCGAGGCGGCGTCGGGAGAGGTGGCGCGGCCGCGGCGGGGAATGGCGTCACCGGCGGGTGCGGACGCCAAGACGAGGCGGCGGCGATGCGGTGGCTGGAGGCGATGGCGGCGCGTGGCGACCGGCGATGTCGAGCGGCGAGGCGGCGGTGGGCGCTACGGGCGGCGCGCGGCTTCGGGCCGGGGAGGGCCAGCGATGGGCCCCGCGGGCCCTGGCGGCGCGGTGAAGTGGGGCGGGCGGACGAACCCCAACGCGGTACGTGGCGGCGGCGGGGCGGAGCGGACGTGTCCGGCCGGCCGGAATTTTGTCCGGCGACGCGTCGAGAGGGAGGGGTCTAGGGTTTCGTCCGGATTTGGAATGGGAGGGCCTTTTTATAGGTAGGAGGAGCTAGGAGGCTCCAATTTGAGCATGGTTTTTGGCCACGTGATCGTGATCGAACAATCTAGATGATGGAGGAGGTTTAGGTGGGTTTTGGGCCACTTTGGAGGGGTGTTGGGCTGCAACACACACGAGGCCTTTACGGTCCCTCGGTTAACCGTAGGAGTATCCAATGAAGTCCAAATGGCACGAAACTTGACAGGCGGTCTACCGATAGTAAACCAAGGCCGCTTGGCAAGTCTCGGTCCAATCCGAAAACGTTTAACCCCCACACACGAAAAGAGGTAGAAAGGGACACCGGAGGACATAGGAGCGCCGGAATGCAAAACGGACAACGGGGAAAATGCTCGGATGCATGAGACGAACACGTATGCAATGCGATGCACATGATGACATGATATGAGATGCATGACAAAGACCAAACAACATGAAGACAAAAACCCGACAACGAGGAAAAATCATAACTTAGTGCCGGAAAAGGCAAGAGTTGGAATACAAATATGGCAAGTTACATACGGGGTGTTACATAGATAGACTGGATCATAAACCCACAATTCATCGGTCTCAACAAACACACCGCAAAAATAAGATTACATCGAATAGATCTCCACGAGAGAGGGGGAGAACATTGTATTGAGATCCAAAAAGAGAGAATAAGCCATCTAGCTACTAGCTATGGACCCGTAGGTCTGAAATAAACTACTCGCACTTCATCGAAGGGGCTTGGATGATGATGTAGAAGCCCTCCGTGATCGATGCCCCCTCTAGCGGAGCTCCGGAACAGGCCCCAAGATGGGATCTCGTGGATACAGAAAGTTGCGACAGTGGAATTAGGTTTTTGGCTCCGTATTTGATCGTTTGGGGGTACGTGGGTATATATAGGAGGAAGAAGTACGTCGGTGGAGCAACAGGGGGCCCACGAGGGTGGAGGGCGTGCCTGGGGGGGCAGGCGCGCCCCCTACCTCGTTGTCGGGTAGGGTCCAAGTCTCCTGAGTTGCATTCGGTGAGAAAATCACGTTCCTGAAGGTTTCATTCCGTTTGACTCCGTTTGATATTCCTTTTCTTCGAAACCCTAAAATAGGCAAAAAAACAGCAATTCTGGGCTGGGCCTCCGGTTAATAGGTTAGTCCCCAAAATAATATAAAAGTGGATAATAAAGCCCAATAATGTCCAAAAACAGTAGATAATATAGCATGGAGCAATCAAAAATTATAAATACGTTGGCGACGTATCAGCAGGCCTCATCCGAGTGGAGCTGCAGGTTGAGTTCAAAGAGTGCCACAATTATAGTAATCAGGCTCTTCTTATTTGTGATGTGCAAACAGTAATACTCAACTACAGATTTTGTGACGGTTAGGAGCATTCGCCAAGTTCTTTAGTTGTATGACACGGCTAGCCCAGACGGATTTAATCCCAATATTCACTTTATCAAAAGGCTCTAATGGGTTGGTTCTGAATCTTGCAAGCTGGGAATCAATGAGATGTGTAGGCATATTTGTTGTACTTATTATTTGAATCTTATTTGTTGGTTATGAATCTTGCAACCTGGGAATCAATGAGATGTGTAGGCATCTTTGTTGTACTTATTATTTGGATCTTATTTGTTGGTTCTGAATCTTACAAGCTAGGAAACACGGCATGATGATGCAGAGGACAACAACCATAACAAACAGTTCAAACTTGGTAGTATTATCTGTGTGAAAGTGCGATAAATGTGCTGATCGTGTGCATCCTGAGAATAATAATTATAATTGTTGTGCATGTTGATCTTGTGGCACTGATAGAACGAGCCAATGCATTGCTTGTTTTAAGAATAAATTTCTATTAAAGCTAATTAAATTTAAGTAAAGTGACCACTAAAAACTCTTGTTATTACAGTACCAATACAGACCCGCTTGTGAACCGACGTGTGGACGGAGTTGGTTTCCTAATGGAGGCGTTTGAATGCGCCGAGGGTGCATCTTGTGCCGGGCGTGCAGTAAGCAAGGGATGGGTAGTAACTCTTGTCGCCTGTTGTGACGCCCCAAGACCGGAGCTTCAGATGCCTTCCAGGGTTTCCGAGTTTCGTCGTGTGATTTGTTTGGTTCTTTGCATTCATCATTGCATCATGTGCATTGCATCATGTCATCATGCCATCATGTCATTTCTTTTCTTAACTCAACTAAATAAATGGCATGGATCTTTGATCCATTTAAATCGAGGGAAGGGTGACTTCTCTTTATAACATATCCTCCCAGTAGTAGGGAGCTATATTAAAATAATTCTTTAATTTGAAATTCACCATAACACACTTGCAAAATCCCAATGCCTTTGTTATCACAACTCTTGGCCTCTAACTTTGCTATTTATCCTTTCTCCATTTTCCGGAGCTCCACCAAAAATCCGAACATTTTTGAACCTTTGAAAGTGCAACTATCCCTAGGTGGTTTTGGTAATTCATAACAACATATAGCTCATTGAGCTAATGCTATTCCAAGATGATTATTTCAGGAAAGCTCAATGATTGGCATGGCATGGATGTGAAAGTGGAACCCTCAAAATACTAAGGACAAAGGATTGGCTCAAGCTCAAAATCTCAAGACTCTTCATTTTATATTTTAGTGATCCAAGATCACATTGAGTCTTTAGGAAAAGCCAATACTATCATGGAGGGATGAGGTGTTGCTTAATGAGCCTCTTGCTTCATGTGCTTAGTGATATGCTCCAAAACCCTCAACTACTTTCCCATATCCACATATGACCTAAACCCTAAGCCAAACTCGGTCCTACCGATTCTTCCTATCCGGCGCCACCGAGTTTCACTTGTCATTAGCCACTGCCAAACCCTAGCAATTCGGTCCTACCGATAGGGATCTCGGTCTCACCGAGATGGGGTTGCAAACTCTCTGTTTCCCTTCCGTAACTTTTCGGTCTCACCGAAAGAGCGAATCGGT
Organism: Triticum urartu; assembly: GCF_003073215.2. Classification (NCBI taxonomy): domain Eukaryota; kingdom Viridiplantae; phylum Streptophyta; class Magnoliopsida; order Poales; family Poaceae; genus Triticum; species Triticum urartu. The sequence continues at coordinate 374,382,525 of NC_053024.1, forward strand.
CCCACCGAGATTGCAATGTAAACTCAATGTTTCCCCTTTGTAACTTTTCGGTCTCACCGAGTTCCACTCGGTCTCACCGAAAGAGCAAATCGGTCCCACCGAGTTTGCCTGACCAACTCTCTGGTTAGCTAATTACCAAATTCAGTCTCATCGAGTTTGTGTAATCGGTCTCACCGAGATTACGTTATGCCCAAACCCTAACCACATCGGTCCTACTGAGTTGCATGTCAGTCCCACCGAAAATCTCTAACGGTCACTAGGTTTACATTTTCGGTCCGACCGAGTTTATTGATTCGGTCCCACCGAGATTGGAAAACTGTGTAACGGTTGGATTTTGTGTGGAGGCTATATATACCCCTCCACCTTCTTCTCATTCGAGGAGAGAGCCATCAGAACACACACACCATTCCAACTCATATGTTCTGAGAGAGAACCACCTACTCATGTGTTGAGACCAAGATATTCCATTCCTACCATATGAATCTTGATCTGTAGCCTTCCTAAGTTGCTTTCCACTCAAATCTTCTTTCCACCAAATCCAAATACTATGAGAGAGAATTGAGTGTTGGGGAGACTATAATTTGAAGCACAAGAGCAAGGAGTTCATTACCTACACACCATTTGTTACTTCTTGGAGAGGGGTGTCTCCTAGATTGGCTAGGTGTCACTTGGGAGCCTCCGACAAGATTGTGGATTTGAACCAAGGAGTTTGTAAGGGCAAGGAGATCGCCTACTTCGTGAAGATCTACCGCTAGTGAGGCAAGTCCTGTGTGGGCGATGGCCATGGTGGGATAGACAAGGTTGCTTCTTCGTGGACCCTTTGTGGGTGGTTGCTTCTTCGTGGACCCTTCGTGGGTGGAGCCCTGTGTGGACTCGCGCAACCGTTACCCTTGGGTGGAGCCCAGTGTGGACTCGCGCAACCGTTACCCTTCGTGGGTTGAAGTCTCCATCAACGTGGATGTAGGATAGCACCACCTATCTGAACCACGGGAAAAACATCCGTGTCTCCAATTGCGTTTGAATTCTCCAAACCCTTCCCTTTACATTCTTGCAAGTTGCATGCTTTACTTTCCGCTGCCTATATACTCTTTGCATGCTTGCTTGAATTATGTGATGATTTCTTGACTTGTCCTAAATTAGCTAAAATCTGCCAAGAACTAAAATTGGGAAAAGGTTAAGTTTTTATTTGGTCAAGTAGTCTAATCACCCCCCTCTAGACATACTTTCGATCCTACAAGTGGTATCAGAGCTTTGGTCTCCATTTGCTTTGATATCCATAGCTTTTGGTGGTCATAGCCTTGGTTTCACAACGTAGGAGAGTATGGCGTCTAGCGAGGGAAATTATCACCGTAGAGGTCCTTACTTTGATGGTACTAATTTTGCTAGTTGGAAGCATAAAATGAAAATGCATATTCTTGGACATAACCCCGTCGTTTGGGCTATTGTGTGTGTTGGTTTGCAAGGTGACTTCTTTGATGGGAGAGAACCGAACCGTGAAGCTACCGCGGATGAGTTGAAGATGTTGCAATACAATGCTCAAGCTTGTGATATTCTCTTCAACGGATTGTGCCCCGAAGAATTCAACAAAATCAGCCGCCTTGAGAATGCAAAGGAAATTTGGGACACTTTGATTGATATGCACGAAGGTACCGACTCCATCAAGGAATCCAAGTTGGATGTGCTTCAAAGCCAACTTGACAAGTTCAAGATGAAGGATGGTGAAGGTGTCGCTGAAATGTACTCTAGGCTTGCTCTCATCACAAATGAGATTGCCGACTTAGGAAGTGAAGAGATGACTGATAAATTCATCATCAAGAAGATTCTAAGAGCCTTGGATGGAAAATATGATACGTGTGCACATTGATCCAAATGATGCCCAGTTACAAAGATCTCAAGCCAACGGAGGTGATTGGAAGAATTGTTGCTCATGAGATGTCACTAAAGGATAAAGAGGAACTTCACAACAAATCAAGTGGTGCCTATCAAGCCTCATGTGAAGCCCCTACATCATCAAGTGAGAAACAAGACTTCAATGAAGAATTGAGTTTAATGGTGAAGAACTTCAACAAGTTCTACAAGAATAGAAGCAAAGATAGAAGCTCCAAGTCAAGGTCCTACAATGACAAAAGATCTTCTAGTCGAGAGCGAAACTGCTACAATTGTGGAAGACCCGGACACTATTCCAATGAGTGTACGACTCCCTACAAGAGAAGAGAAGATTCTCCAAAAAGAAGAAGCAAAGGATCACCACCAAGAGAGAGAAGGAGTAGAGATGATTGTTATGAATGAAGATACTCACGGAGAAGCAAGGATTCGGAAAGGAAGGAAAAATCATCAAGGAGCTACACAAGACGAAGACATCAAGCTCATGTTGGTGAATGGGTATCCGGCTCCGACTCCGACAGCCACTCCCAGAGAAGTTATTACTCCGGCTCCGAAGATACTCAAGATGAAGGTGTTGCCGGTCTAGCACTTGTGTCAACCAACTCCTACGACATATTTGACTCACCAAATGAAGGAATTGGAAGATGCTTCATGGCCAAAGGTCCTAAGGTAACACACCCCGAGTATGTTGATTTCAATAGTGATGAAGATGACTTGTTAGGTGATGATTTGCTTGGTGACAACTCTAGTGATGAATACTATGATGAAATGTCAATTAAACATGCTAATCAAGATAAAACGAATGACAATGATAAGGAGAAGATTGAGGCCCTAACTAAAGAACTAAACACTCTTAAGTTAGCTCATGAAACCATCTTCGAAGATCATCGAGAACTTTTAAGAGCTCATGAGAAATTACGCTTTGAAAAGCTCAATCTTGAGTAAGAGCATGAGTTCTTAAAGGCAATTAATGATGATCTCCGCAAGAAAAGTTCTTCTTACATTGCCAAGCGTTTACTCTTATCCACTTACATGCCTCAAGTCAAGTCTAGTAACAAGAAAGATTCTTCCTCTAGTAGTAACAATGATCATGCTAAATCCAATATTGTTGCTTCTAGTAGCTCTCTTGATTCCACTAATGATTCTCTTAGCCAAGTTACACTTGAGCAAGAAAATAGCTTATTGAAGGGAATTATAGAGAAAGGAGTGTACGAAAGCCTTGCCGGGAGTAAGCAATTCGAGGAAATTGTGCGCAAGCAAGTAATGCACCGGAAGAATCAAGGTGTTGGTTTTGAACGAAAGTTCAATGCCAATGGAGTTGAGTGGGAAGAAGATAAATACCCCAAGACAAAGTTTGTCCCTCAACAAGAGAAGTATACTTCTTTCAAGGGGACACAAGCTCAAGATGATCTTCTACCACAAGACTACAAGCAAAAAGGCAAGGACAAGCTTCAAGAGGAAATTGATGCATTTGAAGAAGCTCCAAAGACCTTAGCTAAGTGGATTCCCAAGACTACTTCAAGTTCCACTTCATCAAGTACGACTACAACTCCAAGGATTCCCATCAAGATGATGTGGATCCAAAAGAAGAAGAACTAGAGAGTTCTTGAGGGTGACTCCGCCAACATACTTCACTCTTATCATTTTGGCAAGAACAAGTGCAATCAACTTCCACATCTTGCACTAGTTCAAGGAGTCACAAACCCTCTTGTTGGTAACACAAGGGACAAGGTAACCTAAAAGTTTTCATGGACATCATCTTTGTGTGTATCACTCTATGTCTATGGATATCCTTGTTTGTTCCTTGTGGGACTAACCCATGTAGGTACTGAAAGTGCAATTCACTCAAATGGATAGCTCCAAGAGATCTACATCAACATTGAGCATCCACATCTTCAATATCTACATGAAGTCATCATCGACAAAACCCAAGGTTAGTTCATCCCTCTTAGGGGGGATATCACATCTAGGGGGAGCTTTACTCTAAGACTTGAGCTAAAGCAACTCTAAAGATGTGAACAAATCAATGCCTTATGTAAAAGTGGTAACCCCACTTGAGCTTAAACGATGAGTACGACCTATGATCAAGTGTTCTCACTTGACTCCTAAGTCAATATACTCATATATAGATGACCTTGTCATCGCAAATTGCTTGATAGATGCTAGAATTGGTTGTGCATGCCTTGCCACATATTTCATTTGCCATCTTATTGTGTGAGCATGCTGGTTGCATAGTTTACTCATTCGAGGACATCCACTTGTTGTTTTGATTGTTCGGTTTTATCTTCTTTTGCCAAGTGGATGGATAATAATGCCTAAGAACCTCCTCAAGCTATCTATGCTTTCCTCGTCTCAAACTCTATTCATGCTGCATCACAAAATTTAATCAAGTCAGATTCGAACCACTCTGTGTGAGGAGCGCTCGGAGTCCCCGATTCGTCATAGACTTAAACTTCCAAAACCTCTTTATGATTCTCGGTCTGACCGATACTCCACTTTCGGTCCTACCGAGATCATTAAGTTGATCTAGGTTTTCGATCTCGGTGCAACCGATTTGAACACTTCGGTCACACCGAGTTTCAGTAACTGCTTGCAGTTATGAATCTCGGTGCCACCGAGTTGTTCCACTCGGTCACACCGACAGGGTCGGGCTATATATAGTCACGGGCAAAATTTTGGAAATTTCTCCGAACCCCTTCGCCCGCGCAATAGCCTGCTCTACCCTCGAGGTCTCCGGATCATCTTCTCGCCGCCAGCAGCCTCCAGTCACTGGTCTCCGTCGCCGTCAACGGGAATTCTGCCCCGCTGTTGCCGCCGTAGCAAGTCCCCGCCGAACTAGGGTATGGACTTGATCTTTGTGCTATTCCCCAATCTGATTCCTAGCACATTGTGATCATATTGATTCTAGCCACGATTGAAACACTCCTATCCAGTCAAAGCGCTCATAGATTAGGTTTGATTTGAAAATTCTAGGTTTAGGTTTCCGCCGAAACTATCTCGGACCCACCGAGTTGAAACACTCGGTCCCACCGATTTGGCTTATGCCATTGCACAAGTGAGACTCGGTCTGACCGAGAATTACTTATCGGTGTGACCGATTTTTGAACTCAGTGAAACCCTAGCAGTCTCGGTGCCACCGAACTGTGACTCGGTCCTACCGAGTTCACTAGTTTAGGTTCCAAAACTGCTTCGGTATCACCGAGTTTGAAAATTGGTAGATCCGAGATGATTTCAGTGGGAAACTAAAACTAAGTTTTTGGATCATTCTTTTGCAAAAGTCTCTGCATTTTGTGATGCTCATCCACTCTATCTCTTCTATAATCTATTCACAGGGTCAGCAGTCAGTTTGCAGCATGTCTGATCAAAGTGATAGCCAAAATATGTCAGAGCGGCTAGTGGTGATGAGTGAGGGCACTAGTCCCTCAAGTTCTTCTGATGAAGGCAGCAGGAGCACTCCTAGCAATTTGCCAAAGGCTGCCACGAGACAAAGGAAGAAGAGGACTTCAGATTCCGAAGATGAGGACTATGTGGCAGAGGAAGAGGCCACTTCCAAGAGAATTGAGCCAGCTTAAGGCACTAAGCCAGGCCTGAAAATCAAAAGGCCAGCAGGCAGGCAACCAATGTCAAAGGCCAGAATGTCAACTGAGAAGCCCATAGAGCCAGTTGCAGCTGAGGGCAAGAAAAGGAAGGAAAGGGTGAAGAAGATTGTTGCTAGAGTGCTTGGCAAAGCTTCCATCATGGAAGAGGAGGAAGAAGAAGAGGCAGCTGCACCAGCGCCCAAGGCACCCAAGCTAATGGGAGATGCCATAAAATCAGGGGGAGCTGCTTCCAAGGCCAAGCCAGCTCCAAAGCCAAAGCCTAAGAGAAATACAAGGAGCATTCCTGAAGCTGAGAAGAACAAGGCCCCAGTGCCTGAGACTGTTGCTGAGGATGAGGAAGAGAATGTCCTGAGAAAGCTAAAGCCCAAGATCCCAGACCACAACGATGCTCATCCTGTGGCGGAGGACATGAAGCTCAGGAGAGATTCAGGGCTGAGGAAATGGAGAGAAGCAGACCCATATGCTTCAAGGAGAAGGACAACAGTGGACTACAGGTTTCACACTAAGGAGCAGCAAGATTTCTATGAGACTATGCTGCTAGATAAGAAGCCCATTGTCTACGATATGAGATGGGTCGACTGGGAATATATCAAGGACAATGAGGAGCACTATCCCGGAGTGCAAGACAGCTTCATAGCTTGTGGAGTAGCTGACTTTGTTGGGCAGAAGCTCACAAAGTGGAATGCGGAGCTTATCATGCAGTTCTACTCCACAGCTCACTTTTTTCCAGATGGGAGGATCACATGGATGTCTAAGGGTACAAGGTACCAATCCACAGTTGCTGAGTGGGCACAGATCATTAATGCCCCAGAGGAGCAAGATGATGACTTGGATATCTATGCCAAGAAGAAGATGGACCATAACTCGATGTCCAATATGTACAAGGAAATTCCCAATGAAGCTCTTGACACCTTCAAATTTGGGTCTGTGCATTACCTTCTGTCAGGACTGCCTACGATCAATTTGATACAAAGGCACACCTTACTGCCCAAGTCTGGAGATCACAAGATGATCAGAGGCCATGCTATCAACTTTCTACATGTGTTTGATGTGCCTCAGAAGTTCAAGGTGATGAGCCTCATAGTGGAAACTATCAAGAGGACTACAGCAGATCAGAAGAGGAGCTGCGGATATGCCCCTCAAATTCAGGAGCTCATCAACTCCAAGATGGGCACATGCATATATCTATTGGACAAGGAACACCTGCCCATCCGTCCAGATTTCGAGGACAATCAAGTTGTCATGACTGAGAACGAGCCATCATCTGCCCAAGCATTTGCAAAGAAGGAGAAGGCGAGGAAGGAGAAAGCTGCCAAGATGCCAACTCAAGAGGAGGCATCTGAATACTTCTTGAAGACCAAACAAGAGCAGCTTGGTTACTTGATTGCATCCACGCTGAGGATTGAGCAAAGTCTGGCCACCCTCACTCAGAATCAGCAGAGCCTAGAGAGAATCATGGAACAGAAGTTCTATGACTTGGATGTCAAGGTAATGGAAGTTCAGTCTGCAGTGGAGCAGCTCCAGGAGGACATGCAGGAGAGGAGAGGCAGGACTACCACTCATGCCTTTTCCAGACTGCCACGAGGCCCGAGGTCATCTGCCGTGCCAGTTGCTGACACAAGAGCCACCACTTCAGCACCAGCTACAGCCTCAGCTCCAGCATCTACTTCAGCTCCAACTCCAGCGACTACTTCAGCATCTACCGAAGCCTTCGTCCTTGGAGTGATCCGGACTCCACCACCACCAGAAGATCAAGCCTGAGCGTCGATTTAGCACTATGCATTTTCTAGGAATTTTTTGGTAACTTGTTGCCAAAGGGGGAGAAGGTGTATAGATCATAGGCTTTGAGAGAGAGAGTGTTGCTTTTCTCTCTTGCTTTATTTGGTGGTTTTCGAACTTGTTTGCTTTTGAGTGCTTGAGATACTACGTCATTATTTGTGAGACATTGATGATCATGTGTTTGATCATAAGCTACACTTAATGCTTGCTTATTGCTATTATCCTATCTATCTTGTGTGATCATTCACTTTTCTTGGTGATGAGTGCATGTATTTCATTCTTATCATTTTGAGCGCTCCACCAAGATGTATGTGACATGGAAGAGTAACCCATGACTCTAAATCTTTGTGCATTTGCAGTCCAAAGCAAATTTTAAATATGCAAAAATTTAGGGGGAGCTCTTACTTATCACATACTTCTCAAAGCGATGATATATTTCATGCTTATTATCATTTGTCGAAGCTTTGATCCATATGTTGTCATCAATTACCAAAAAGGGGGAGATTGAAAGTGCAACTATCCCTAGGTGGTTTTGGAAATTCATAACAACATATAGCTCATTGAGATAATGCTATTCCAAGATGATTATTTCAGGAAAGCTCAATGATTGGCATGGCATGAATGTGAAAGTGGAATCCTCAAAATACTAAGGACAAAGGATTGGCTCAAGCTCAAAATCTCAAGACTCTTCATTTTATATTTTAGTGATCCAAGATCACATCGAGTCTTTAGGAAAAGCCAATACTATCAAGGAGGGATGATGTGTTGCTTAATGAGCCTCTTGCTTCATGTGCTTAGTGATATGCTCCAAAACCCTCAACTACTTTCCCATATCCACATATGACCTAAACCCTAAGCCAAACTCGGTCCTACCGATTCTTCCTATCCGGCGCCACCGAGTTTCACTTGTCATTAGCCACTGCCAAACCCTAGCAATTCGGTCCTACCGATAGGGATCTCGGTCTCACCGAGATGGGGTTGCAAACTCTCTGTTTCCCTTTCGTAACTTTTCGGTCTCACCGAAAGAGCGAATCGGTCCCACCGAGATTGCAATGTAAACTCAGTGTTTCCCCTTTGTAACTTTTCGGTCTCACCGAGTTCCACTCGGTCTCACCGAAAGAGCAAATCGGTCCCACCGAGTTTGCCTGACCAACTCTCTGGTTAGCTAATTACCAAATTCGGTCTCACCGAGTTTGTGTAATCGGTCTCACCGAGATTACGTTATGCCCAAACCCTAACCACATCGGTCCTACCGATTTGCATGTCAGTCCCACCGAAAATCTCTAACGGTCACTAGGTTTACATTTTCGGTCCGACCGAGTTTATTGATTCGGTCCCACCGAGATTGGAAAACTGTGTAACGGCTGGATTTTGTGTGGAGGCTATATATACCCCTCCACCTTCTTCTCATTCGAGGAGAGAGCCATTAGAACACACACACCATTCCAACTCATATGTTCTGAGAGAGAACCACCTACTCATGTGTTGAGACCAAGATATTCCATTCCTACCATATGAATCTTGATCTCTAGCCTTCCCAAGTTGCTTTCCACTCAAATCTTCTTTCCGCCAAATCCAAATCCTATGAGAGAGAGTTGAGTGTTGGGGAGACTATCATTTGAAGCACAAGAGCAAGGAGTTCATTACCTACACACCATTCGTTACTTCTTGGAGAGTGGTGTCTCCTAGATTGGCTAGGTGTCACTTGGGAGCCTCCGACAAGATTGTGGAGTTGAACCAAGGAGTTTGTAAGGGCAAGGATATCGCCTACTTCGTGAAGATCTACCGCTAGTGAGGCAAGTCCTGTGTGGGCGATGGCCATGGTGGGATAGACAAGGTTGCTTCTTCATGGACCCTTTGTGGGTGGTTGCTTCTTCGTGGACCCTTCGTGGGTGGAGCCCTGTGTGGACTCGCGCAACCGTTACCCTTGGGTGGAGCCCTGTGTGGACTCGCGCAACCGTTACCCTTCGTGGGTTGAAGTCTCCATCAACGTGGATGTAGGATAGCACCACCTATCCGAACCACGGGAAAAACATCCGTGTCTCCAATTGCGTTTGAATTCTCCAAACCCTTCCCTTTATATTCTTGCAAGTTGCATGCTTTACAATCCGCTGCCTATATACTCTTTGCATGCTTGCTTGAATTATGTGATGATTGCTTGACTTGTCCTAAATTAGCTAAAATCTGCCAAGAACTAAAATTGGGAAAAGGTTAAGTTTTTATTTGGTCAAGTAGTCTAATCACCCCCTCTAGACATACTTTCGATCCTACAACCTTCCTAACCCTCACTTCCGATTCAAACCATTTGATTTTAAATCAATTGAGTTTGAATTTAAACTTTCAAAAATGCCCACTCCATTTTTTCTTGGAACATGCGCATTTTTGCGAGTCCGGGAAATTTATCCCCGTGCCCAAACTCTTTCTCTACCCTTTTATTTTCTTTCCTTTTCTTCCTCTTTTTCTACTATTTTTGAATAGAGTAAATAGAGAGAGAGAGCCAGCCCAGCCGGCCTATAGGCCATCTGCAGCCAGGCCCTTTAGGCCAGCCGACTCCCCCGCAGGCCCACCTAATCCCTAGCCCAGTCCAGCCTCCTACCAACCCTAGCCTCGCTCGAACCCCTCTCCCTCGTGTCCCTGCGCACGCCGCCACACGCACAACGCACGCATCGAGCCAGGAGGACTTGCTCGAGCCCCCTCCTCTTTCTTCGATCTCCCAGTGCCGCCAGCCTCCTCTTCCCGATCTCCTTCCTCCTCTTGCTTGACCCCACACGCAGGAGCCCCGCGTCGGCCTCTCCTTCCCCTGTGACCAGCACCACGCCTCTGCTGTCGATGTCCTTGCCCGGATCCTCGTCGCCTTCCCGCCATGGTGCCCGCACTGGCAACCTCGCAGGTCGCTTCCTCGCACCATCTTCATCTTCCCAGAGACCCAGCGCCCAATCCCCTCCAAGCCGCCGGCGATGACCGAGCCTCCCCCGGCGCGCCCCTGCACCGGTCCCTGCCGCGCCCCTGCATCGAGCAGCCAGAGCCGCGTCGCCGGATCCTGTCCGCTGCTGCTTCATCGGCCGTCCCCGGCCTCTAGCCATCACGCATCGTCTCTGCCTCCGGTGGGCGTAGTGCCTTCTTCCCCTCCGCTGCTTGTGCTCCTTCCTCGCGCGCGAACAGGCAGATGCCCCCTCCTCCTGTCCGCACCACGCCATGGCCCTCCTGAGGCCAACACCGCACAACACCTCGTTGGCCTTCTCCTTGCCTATGCACCACATCGTTGCTCGTTGCATGCCAAGACCGCCTCCATGGTACTCACCAAGTACACCATAGGCAAGACCATATGGATGCTCGAACGAGAACAGACTGAAACACCAAGTTCCTCTACGACCCGTGCATGACTACGGGGATTCACCAAGTACCTTTCGGATGTGCCAAGTTCGACTACATGGACCGCCAAGTTCCTGCACCGATGGCTCGAACGGCTACAAAACGTGAACCACTACCGTCGATTCACCAAGATCCTGTGAACGTCTACACGACGACCGCCGAGTACCTCTTCGCGAGTACCACTACCATCGTGTGGATCCGCCAAGACCATACCGACAAGTACCCCGACAACTTGTGTACCACTACCATCGTCGAAGACCCGTGTAACGCATGCGTCAAGTACCTCTTTGGAAGACCCGAACGTCTACGAACCGTGTACGCCTACCGTCGCCAAAGACTGCGAGTATAACTATTTCCCAATATAGTGCCAAGTTCCACCACCGAGGCCCGTGTTGGATTCACCAAGTACCGCACCGGAACGCCAAGTACATGAATATGCCAAGTTCCCCTCCGAACATGTACGAATACGCCCGGTGATATGACAAGCACCCCATATTCTCGCATGACACACTCGCACCCACTTCCTTTTGCACCGGTATCCCCGTGAGCTACCGGATCATCGGAATGTTGTCGTGGCATCATTTTCGTTTCATTGCCGTGGCACCCCTTTCTTTCTACCACGGTGACACAAATGCTCTCATCACGCTCATGTCAACTTTTAATAAAAATTGCATTAAACTTGCACATGTCATCCGCATCATGTTAATAACATTTAAATGGTTAAAATTGTTGTTGCATTAAATTGCTAATGCATATGGAGATTACCAGATTTGTTGCTTGTTATATCCGGCCCCATTTAAATTGTTTATATAGTATAGTTTTGTTATGCTTCACCGCTTGCTATGCTAACCAAGATTTAATATTGTTGAGTACATAACCGGGAGTGAACTAAATAAGTCATGTGGTGTTTTCTTCAATATGCAACTCCATGGCATATTGAGCTCCACTTAATTTGTAGTGTTGTTTGTTGCACTTTGCCATGCCATGCTTCTTTAAACCGGACATGCATCATACTTGGTTGTGCATCATGCCATGTTTATGTGTTGGTTGTTTACTATGTTGCTTGCTTCTTTCCGGTGTTGCTTCTTAGGGTTGGTTCCGATAACGTCGCGTTTGTGAGGATTCGTTCGACTAAGTCCATTTGTCTTCTTCATGGACTCGTTCTTCTTCCTTGTGGGATCCCAGGCAAGATGACCATACCCTCGAAATCACTTCTATCTTTGCTAGCTAGTTGCTCGCTCTATTGCTATGCCGCGATACCTACCACTTGCTATATCATGCCTCCCATATTGCCATGTCAAGCCTCTAACCCACCTTTCCTAGCAAATCGTTGTTTGGCTATGTTACCGCTTTTGCTCAGCCCCTCTTATAGCATTGTTAGTTGCAGGTGAAGATGAAGTTTGTTCCATGTTTGGAACATGGTTATGTTGGGATATCACAATATCTCTTGTTTATATTAATGCATCTATATACTTGGTAAAGGGTGGAAGGCTCAACCTTATGCCTGGTGTTTTGTTCCACTCTTGCCGCGTCATACCGGTGTTATGTTCCTTGATTTTGCGTTCCTTACGCGGTTGGGTTATAATGGGAACCCCTTGACAGTGCGCCTTGAATAAAACTCCTCCAGCAAGGCCCAACCTTGGTTTTACCATTTGCCACCTAGCCTTTTTTCCGTTGGGTTTCCGGAGCCCGAGGGTCATCTTTATTTAAACCCCTCCGGGCCAGTGCTCCTCTGAGTGTTGGTCCAACCTATCAGCCGCCGGTGGCCACCAGGGGCAACTCTGGGTTGGCCTACCGGAAGTTTGGATAATCAGGTGTGCCATGAGAACGAGATATGTGCAGCTCCTATCGGGATTTGTCGGCACATCCGGGTGGCTTTTCTGGTCTTGTTTTACCATTGTCGAAATGTCTTGTAACCGGGATTCCGAGTCTGGTCGGGTCTTCCTAGGAGAAGATATATCCTTCGTTGACCGTGAGAGCTTGTGATGGGCTAAGTTGGGACGCCCCTGCAGGGTTTTGAACTTCCGAAAGCCGTGCCCGCGGGTATGGGCAGATGAGAATTTGTTAATGTCCGGTTGTAGAGAACTTGACACTTAACTTAATTAAAATGCGTCTACCGCGTGTGTAGCCGTGATGTTCTCTTTCCGGCGGAGTCCGGGAAGTGAACATGGTTCTTTTGTTATGCTTGAACGTAAGTAGTTTCAGGATCACTTCTAGTTCACGACCGTGCATTGCTTCTCTTCTCACTCTTATTTGCGTCGTTTTAGCCACCATATATGGTAGTGCTTGCTGCAGCTCCACCTCACTACCCTTTCCTACCCATAAGCTTAAATAGTCTTGATCTCGCGGGTGTGAGATTGCTGAGTCCTCTTGGCTCACAAATTACTTCCAAAACAAGTTGCAGGTGCCGTTGATACCAGTGCAGATGATGCAGCTGAGCTCAAGTGGGAGCTCGATGAAGATCGTTTTCGTTGTGTTGTTTTGTTTCTAGTTGATCAGTAGTGGAGCCCAGTCGGGGCGATCGGGGATCTAGCATTAGGGGTGGTCTTCTTTTATTTTGGTTCCATAGTCGGACCTTGATTGTATTCTGGATGATGTAATGCTATATTTATGTATTGTGTGAAGTGGCGATTGTAAGCCAACTCTTTATCCCTTTCTTATTCAGCATGGGATGTGTAAAGATTACCCCTCTTGCGACATGCCTACAATGCGGTTATGCCTCTAAGTCGTGCTCCGACACGTGGGAGATATAGCCGCATCGTGGGTGTTACAAGTTGGTAATCGGAGCCTTCCCCGACTTAGGAGCCCCCTGCTTGATCGAATCACTAGCGTTGTTGAGTCTAGAAAAGTGTTTTGAGTATTTTAGGATTATATATATCGGAGAGTAGGATTCTTTTTACTCCTCAGTCCCTTCGTCGCTCTGGTGAGGCCTCCTGACGTAGAGTTTTGACTCTTCTCTTCTCAAATTTCACTAAAATATTTTTAGGATCACGCGGGTATCTTGGAATCGTTCCGATAGTCTTGTGAGGAGAACTTTGTTTTTGGTGTCTCCTGACATTTAGGGGTTGTGGTAGTCTCCCGGGAGTTGAGCTCCGAGGTTTTGTCGTGACAATTTAATCGTTGCAGTTCTGGAATACCTGAGTTTTGGCCGACATCGAAAATCTCTTTTATGCAGTTGTTGGTGAGATAACCTCGACGCCACCCAGTACTAGGGCGGGAGTTCGGGAGTATTGCCATAACTCGTATAACGGATGCTTTTTGAAGGTTGGGGTAAATGATTTCCGAAGGTTTCTTGGTTATGTGTTGAAGGATGGATACAACTGGATGTAGGATTTGTTAGTTTTGGGTGAGATATTATGCTTCCCCTGTATCCCCAACACTTGATTGCATAACCAGAAAGTTTCGGGAGTTTATAAGTGGGGATTCAAGTAGCTCTTAGGATATTTTTTCGACAGATGCATGATATGAGATTGGGGTTCGACGTCTAGTGGTCCGTCTATCCACGGTTGGTTTTACAATGGTCTCGTTGTGTCTTAAAGAGTCCTTGGCTATGCTGAATCGGGGACGCTTCGTATATCATGTGCACTGCCTCGTACATGATGGTGTTGTACGATCAAGCCCGTGTGGGCCCCACCATGAAAACTTCGGACAAAATCTGTATCATATGTTTGTTCTAGCTTATTTTGCAAGCCAATCCTTTGTTTTGTTTTGAGTTGTGGTATACGAGTTGCTTCGAAGTCAAATGTTGATTCCATACCTTTCCTAAGTGGTGTTCTCATGTTCCTATGTGAATACTAATCCTTCTCGATCATTGAGTTTGTTATGTCAATCCTTGTCAACCGGTGCGATTCTCTTCAAGATGATCCTATCATTTTTCTCATCCGCAAGATCAACTCAAAGTCTTCTCAATGTTGTTTGCTTCATCCGTCCCAAGTTACCTTTGTTTTTCCCCCCCCCCCCCCCCTTTTTTTTCAAGGACTCAGATTTTTCTGAATCAAGTATCCATATTATTGATGTGAAGTCTCTCCATTCTTTTCTGCCAATATTCTTATCCGGTGATTCTCAAGAAGATTATAATGGAGCTTCAAGTTCATCATTGTTCATTCTTTTCCTTCTCCGGTGGATTAAATTCAAGCTTTGGTATTGAGCATAGTCCTTTCATTTTGCCCAATGCTTTTCTTATGACCGGTGCTCCTCATAATCATTCCCCGCTTGCTATTCAATTGTTCCGGAGTGCTGAAGATATCTCGAAGATTCATGTTTCCACTCCGCATTCGATCAACATATTCCGAGGTTGTTATCTCATTCAAGCCATTTAATTCAACCGGTGCAATCTCTCTTTTCAAGCAATCGTTCAACGTGTATATTTTGAGTGGGCCCTAACCCACAAGTCTTTTTCCCAGGATCTTACCTGACTCTTCTAATTTTTGCGGAGTTATTCCCAAATTATTTTCCAAGTTTGACGTAAGAATGAGTTATCATCAGTCAAATGTCTTTCTCTAAGATCTTTCAAATTCTTTTCATCGTTTTTTCAATTTTTTTATTATTTTTCATTCCGGAGTGCCTCAAAAATTCATGGTGCTGTTTCTCGTCGCCATTCTCGGATTTGAAGACCGAAGGAGATTTTTCTCTCTCAATCTTGTCCATTCTCTCGAAGATTCTTGATTCTAGCTTGATGCCATCCCCTCATAATTGTTTTCGGTTGTGAGAATTTTTCACCTATCCGGAGCAATTCAAGATTCTTTTCAGTTTGATTCGTCCAAAGCCCATCATCTCAAAATTATTCATTCCAGCTTTCAGCTCTCGTTCTCCGAATCTTACCGTTGCATCGCTCAAACATCCTCTAATCAGTTCAGGATCTCTTCGTTCTCAGGTATCTAAATTCTAGCAAGTATCTTCATTCATTTTCCAATTCCTCCCGGTGAATTTGTGCTTTTGCCATGTTCATTTTCAATTCTTATGGTGGTTCGTTCAACATTTCTCTTCCTTTGTTATTATAGCTATTCATTCGTTCTTTCCAAATCCTATCGGCCGATCAGTGAAGTCCTTCCCAAGTTGTGCAATATCTATCTTAATCCTTTCTACGAGAGTAAGTAGTATGTCAAATCCGTTGCTTGTCATCAATTTAATTGATGAAGGATAATCATAATGTAATTCTTATTCTTGTTTCATCAAGTAAATTCAATTCCTTATTCTGGAGGCTCATCAAGTTCTCGGTTTCAATTATTTCATCTTTTCTTTCCCGGAGTTCCAAGCTCTCGCAATTATATCACCACGGAGATCCATCTAAATCATTGCAAGGATTCACCTTGTGTTTTGTACTTCTGTTTCCTTTCGTGTGATCATCCTTTTGTTACCGGAGTTCTTCATGAAGGCGCTACATGATGGTTCATAAAGGATTTAATTTCTTCTCGAAGTGTTCATTGAGATTCTTTTCAGATGAGTTCAAGCATTCTTCATCTTGCAATCCGGAGTCCTATTCGTTCTATCTTATATTTTGAGGTGGTGTTATGTCATTCTTGATAATTTGCCTTCGTGTTTCATTATTCACAAGTTATCAAGAATGAGGTATTTTAAACCCATCAATCTCTTCATTGGAGTTATCTTGGGTTATATTTCACCTTAAGCCTTCCCTAAGGAGTGTTGCTATTATGGTGCTTATAAATGACCCAAGTTCTTCATTTATCCTCCCGGTGAAATAGTTTCTCGTTTCCTTGTTGAGATCAATCCAATCTATTGTTTTCGTTAGTGGCAAAATCTCACCTCAAGTTTTCGAGATGTTTTCCATAAGCCCACAACAAGCTTACTCGTTTTTTGTCAGTTTTTTCCAACAACTCCGTTCGACCCTTCTCCTAAAGATGCTTTTTCAAGCTCATTTGAGGTAGAAGATGTTGTTTTCTCCTCCATTCTTTTGATTCCATTCTTACATTTGTTCCGGAGGCAGTGTGTTGTTGATTTCATCAAGAATCCTCTCATCTTGTCAAGATCATATTCTATGCCTTCCTTTTCCAACCGGAGTGTTATCGTAATTGATCCTTATCGTTCCTTGTTCATCTCATTTCAACTGGAGTGCTTGCATGTACTTCTTGTCCATTGTAACCCTTTTCTTATGTCTTTCAACCTACAAGATTGCCATAATGTTCCTTGTTCCTCTTTTCTAACGGATTGTTTTCAACTTTGTTCTTCTTCGTTGTATTCTTTCTTTCAATTTGTTCAACCTCTAAAGGTTCTTTGGTTTCACCCGTTTGTCAAAGTAGCAACTTAGTTTTACCTCTTCTCTTCCTCTTCCGTTTCTCTCCGGTGCCTTCCTAGATCTCGGGACGAGATCCTCTCGTAGTGCTGGAGTGTTGTGACGCCCCAAGATCGGAGCTTCAGATGCCTTCCAGGGTTTCCGGGTTTCATTGTGTGATTTGTTTGGTTCTTTGCATTCATCATTGCATCATGTCATCATGCCATCATGTCATTTCTTTTCTTAACTCAACTAAATAAATGGCATGGATCTTTGATCCATTTAAATTGAGGGAAGGGTGACTTCTCTTTATAACATATCATCCCGGTAGTAGGGAGCCATATTAAAATATTTCATTAATTTGAAATTCACCATAACACACTTGCAAAATCCCAATGCCTTTCTTATCACAACTCTTGGCCTCTAACTTTGCTATTTATCCTTTCTCCATTTTCCGGAACTCCACCAAAAATCCGAACATTTTTGGACCTTCCTAATCCTCACTTCCTATTCGAACCATTTGATTTTAAATCAAATGAGTCTGAATTTAAGCTTTCAAAAATGCCCACTCCATTTTTTCTTGGAACATGCGCATTTTTGCGAGTCCGGAAAATTTATCCCCGTGCCCAAACTCTTTCTCTACCCTTTTCTTTTCATTCGTTTTCTTCCTCTTTTTTGCTGTTTTTGAATAGAGTAAATAGAGAGAGAGCCAGCCCAGCCGGCCTATAGGCCATCCGCAGCCAGGCCCTTCAGGCCCAGCCGACTCCCCCGCAGGCCCACCTAATCCCTAGCCCAGTCCAGCCTCCTACCAACCCTAGCCTTGCTCGAACCCCTCTCCCTCGTGTCCCTGTGCGCGCCGCCACACGCACAACGCACGCATCGAGCCAGGAGGACTTGCTCGATCCTCCTCCTCTTTCTTCGATCTCCCAGCGCCGCCAACCTCCTCTTCCCGATCTCCTTCCTCCTCTTGCTCGACCCCACACGCAGGAGCCCCGCGTCGGCCTCTCCTTCCCCTGCGACCAGCACCACGCCTCTGCTGTTGATGTCCTTGCCCGGATCCTCGTCGCCTCCCCGCCATGGCGCCCACGCTGGCGACCTCGCAGGTCGCTGCCTCGCACCATCTTCATCTTCCCAGAGCCCCAGCGCCCAATCCCCTCCAAGCCGCCGACGATGACCGAGCCTCCCCCGGCGCGCCCCTGCACCGGTCCCTGCCGCGCCCCTGCATCGAGCAGCCAGAGCCGCGTTGCCAGATCCTGTCTGTTGCTGCTTCGTCCGCCGTCCCCGGCCTCCAGCCATCATGCATCGTCTCTGCCTCCAGTGGCCGTAGTGCCTCCTTCCCCTCCGCTGCTTGTGCTCCTTCCTCGCGCATGAATGGGCAGATGCCCTCTCCTCCTGTCTGCACCATGCCATGGCCCTCCTGAGGCCAACACCGCACAACACCTCGTTGGCCTTCTCCTTGCCTATGCACCACATCGTTGCTCGTTGCATGCCAAGACTGCCTCGATGGTACTCGCCAAGTACACCATCGGCAAGACCATATGGATGCTCGAACGAGAACAGACCAAAATGCCAAGTTCCTCTACGACCCGTGCACGACTACGGGGATTCACCAAGTACCTTTCGGATGCGCCAAGTTCGACTACATGGACCGCCAAGTTCCTCCACCGATGACTCGAACGGCTACAAAACGTGAACCACTACCGTCGACTCGCCAAGACCCCGTGAACGTCTACACGACGACCGCCGAGTACCTCCTCGCGAGTACCACTACCATCGCGTGGATCCGCCAAGACCATACCGACAAGTACCCCGGCAACTTGTGTACCACTACCATCATCGAAGACCCATGTAACGCATGCAGCAAGTACCTCTTCCGAAGACCCGAACGTCTATGAACCGTGTACCCCTACCGTCGCCGAAGACTGCGAGTACAACTACTTCCCAATACGGCGCCAAGTTCCACCACCGACGCCCGTGTTGGATTCACCAAGTACCGCACCGGAACGCCAAGTACATGGATATGCCAAGTTCCCCTCCGAACATGTACGAATACGCTCGGTGATACGACAAGCACCCCATCTTCTTGCATGACACACTCGCACCCACTTCCTTTTGCACCGGTATCCCCGTGAGCTACCGGATCATCGGAATGTTGCCGCGGCATCATTTTCATTTCGTCGCCGTGGCACCCCTTTCTTTCTACCACGGTGACACAAATGCTCTCATCACGCTCATGTCAACCTTTAATAAAAATTGCATTAAACTTGCACATGTCATCCGCATCATGTTAATAACATTTAATTGGTTAAAATTGTTGTTGCATTAAATTGCTAATGCATATGGAGATTACCGGACTTGTTACTTGTTATATTCGGCCCCATTTAAATTGTTTAGATAGTATAGTTTTGTTATGCTTCACCTCTAGCCATGCTAACCAACATTTAATATTGTTGAGTACATAACCGGGAGTGAACTAAATAAGTCATGTGGTGTTTTCTTCAATATGCAACTCCGTGGCATATTGAGCTCCACTTAATTTGTAGTGTTGTTTGTTGCACTTTGCCATGCCATGCTTCTTTAAACCGGACATGCATCATACTTGGTTGTGCATCATGCCATGTTTATGTGTTGGTTGTTTACTATGTTGTTTGCTTCTTTCCGGTGTTGCTTCTTCGGGTTGGTTCCGATAACGTCGCGTTTGTGAGGATTCGTTCGACTACGTCCATTTTTCTTCTTCATGGACTCGTTCTTCTTCCTCGCGAGATCCCAGGCAAGATGACCATACCCTCGAAATCACTTCTATCTTTGCTTGCTAGTTGCTCGCTCAATTGCTATGCCGCGATATCTACCACTTGGTATATCATGCCTCCCATATTGCCATGTCAAGCCTCTAACCCACCTTTCCTAGCAAACCTTTGTTTGGCTATGTTACCGCTTTTTCTCAGCCCCTCTTATAGCGTTGTTAGTTGCAGGTGAAGATGAAGTTTGTTCCATGTTTGGAACATGGTTATGTTGGGATATCACAATATCTCTTGTTTATATTAATGCATCTTTATACTTGGTAAAGGGTGGAAGGCTCGGCCTTATGCCTGGTGTTTTGTTCCACTCTTGCCGCCCTAGTTTCCGCCATACCGGTGTTATGTTCCTTGATTTTGCGTTCCTTACGCGGTTGGGGTATAATGGGAACCCCTTGACAGTTCGCCTTGAATAAAACTCCTCCAGCAAGGCCCAGCCTTGGTTTTACCATTTGCCACCTAGCCATTCTTCCCTTGGGTTTCCGGAGCCCGAGGGTCATCTTTATTTAAACCCCCCGGGCCAGTGCTCCTCTAAGTGTTGGTCCAACCTGTCAGCCGCCGGTGGCCTTCAGGGGCAACTCTGGGTTGGCCTACCAAAAGTTTGGACAATCTGGTGTGCCCTGAGAATGAGATATGTGCAACTCCTATCGGGATTTGTCGGCACATCCGGGTGGCTTTGCTGGTCTTGTTTTACCATTGCCGAAATGTCTTGTAACCGGGATTCCGAGTCTGATCGGGTCTTCCTAGGAGAAGGAATATCCTTCGTTGACCATGAGAACTTATGATGGGCTAAGTTGGGACACCCATGCAGGGTTTTGAACTTTCGAAAGCCATGCCCGCGGTTATGGGCAGATGGGAATTTGTTAATGTCCGGTTGTAGAGAACTTGACACTTAACTTAATTAAAATGCATCTACCGCATGTGTGGCCGTGATGGTCTCTTTTCGACAGAGTCCAAGAAGTGAACACGGTTCTTGTGTTATGCTTGAACGTATGTAGTTTCAGGATCAATTCTTGATCACTTCTAGTTCACGACCGTTCATTGCTTCTCTTCTCGCTCTTATTTGCGTAGTTTTAGCCACCATATATGCTAGTGCTTGCTGCAGCTCCACCTCACTACCCTTTCCTACCCATAAGCTTAAATAGTCTTGATCTCGCGGGTGTGAGATTGTTGAGTCCTCGTGGCTCACAGATTACTTACAAAACCAGTTGTAGGTGCCGTTGATACCAGTGCAGATGACGCAGCTGAGCTCAAGTGGGAGCTCGATGAAGATCGTGTTCGTTGTGTTGTTTCGTTTCCAGTTGATCCGTAGTGGAGCCCAGTCGGGGCGATCGGGGATCTAGCATTAGGGGTGGTCTTCTTTTATTTTGGTTCCGTAGTCGGACATTGATTGTATTCTGGATGATGTAATGCTATATTTATGTATTGTGTGAAGTGGCGATTGTAAGCCAACTCTTTATCCCTTTCTTATTCAGTACATGGGATGTGTAAAGATTATCCCTCTTGCGACATGCCTACAATGCGGTTATGCCTCTAAGTCGTGCTCCGACATGTGGGAGATATAGCCGCATCGTGGGTGTTACAACTGTACACACTCAGTTTACTGTTGAATCCAGTTCCCCAAGAGTTAAAAAACGGACTATTGCTGCCACCTACCCACTCGTTCACTTGAAGAGACTCCAATGGCGATCCAAGGGGTGAGCTTGCTGGATATGGACTTCAGCAAGGAGTTCCCCTTTGAGTTCTCCGTTCAGTCCTATGGCTGCACCAAGTTGAATGTGATGTACACGAACGATCCGGACTCGGTGAAGCTCTGCCTCGCCGAGTTCAAGAAGTACCTACAGGACAAGAAAGCACAATGTCGCAGGACTAGACCTTGTGCCCATCCATTCATCTCATGATAGGGACCAGCGGATCGCCGTCGCCCAGGTATGTGTGCGGGACGAGGTTCTCATCTACCACTACTGTAGGGCCATAAGATGTTTTGGAGGATTCACCCGTTTCATCGGCAGTGCCGACTGCACCTTCGCTACGGTGGAGAGAAGGAAGAACGCAACGATTCCGCCATCTGGTGCAACAAGCTTGTCGACATCCAGAAGCAAAACAAGATCATCGGCAACGGGCAGGAGAAGGACTCCGTGGTTGACCTCGCCGAGACCATCATCGACCCCTGATACGCTAACATGAAAGAAGACAACGATACGAAGGACCTGAACACATGGGAGGTACCTCTGCATCTAGCCTACATAATCTACACGGCCAAGGAAGCATACGCATGCTATGACATGTACAGGCAGATCTTGGACAAGATGGTGTGTCTGCTTCCCGTAACTGATGAGTACACGGACAGCCGCAGCGTCATGATCAAGCGTGCTAGGAAGGTCTAGATGTTGTACTTTATCTTTTTATAAGAACCTTTATCATCTGAGTGTTTCATGCATTAGCCTATGTGTCATAATTATCTGTTTTGTCCGAAATATTTCTTTTAGGAACGCATTTACCTGTTTGCTTTTCTTTGTGGCTATTTTCTTATGTATGTAACTAGTTCACATGTCCGTTTAAAAGAACTAGTTCACTCGGCTGCCGTGCTTTGAATCTCCTTCCTCCCAACATATTCCCCTTCTCAGGTGGATCCAGCAGGTCTCGTACACAGATATATGGGACCAACCACCTATCCATTTGTATTTCATTATTTTGTTCAATCTTCAATCTTTTGTCCTCTTCCTATACAGCGGCTAGCCATCATAGCCTATGGCGTTGGCCAGGCCATCCCTCTACTCCCACACATTGTCCGGGGGCGGCAGCTCCACCGGCCCACCCTACACCCGAACAAGTCAACCCTCGTACTCCCCTCCGCCTGCGTCTTCCCTTGCTCCGGCTCGTTCGGTCCGAGGACTCGAAATCGTCCTTCGCCTTGGTGCTCTTTCCGCGGCGCCGCCGTCTCTCGTTCCCAACATGGTTAGAAAAACAAGAGGAATTGGGAGACAACCATTCGTTGAGAGGCTGACAGTCCCGGGCCCGCCAGGTCCATGGCCTAGGTTTTGTTGTTTAACATGGGCCGCCCACGACATGTTTCAACATTTTTTGGATCCAACAGGTATAAAGCGGCCTTTGGGCCTCCCAACCTAGCTTGTCTATAACATCAGCAGCCCAAGTTATGTTTGTTTTTTCAAGACGACGCACAACTCAGTTCTATTTTTCTATAAGAATGCAAAACTGAACCTATATTTATATCTTATTTTATTACATATATATAATAGAAACAACATAAGGTGCCGTTAAACCTGTCATACGTCCAACCATTTTATAGACCTTCCCACTTTCTTTATATTTCGTTTTCATTAAACCTATATCTGAATTTTCTCCCACTTTCTTTTTCGATGTAAACTAAGTTTTCTCCCAATACTTTTCCCTAGAACCAATTCAACTGTCCCACGTCTAGCCTAAAAATAATAATACCCCACGTCCTATTAACTCATCAAATTAAAATGATATTTTATTTCGTAAGTTGAAAGTTCTTACAAAATAATAATAAAATTATTTATATACAACTTGGCAAGTTAACTCCTAGTGATTGCATACATAAGCTTGCAAAGATTTTACTAACCAATGCACTAATAGACGTGCAATCATGTGTTTATGTTTTTATAACATTTCTCCGTCGAGCCCAACATGATATTTTCACCCAGCCCAGCAAGTTCGCGGATTTTGAGAAAAATGCAAATGGGCTTTAAATTATACCATATATAAACGGGCTTCATAGATGCTACATCATTGTTTCACCCAGCCCACCAAATGGACTGAAAAACAAATGGACTGGCTGACATGTGGGCCACTAGGTCGAAGCCTAACAAGGCGTTGTATTTACATCCAACAGCCGACATTCTTCTTCAATCTCTCGTCTTCTTCCCCCAACGTTGCCGCGACCGCCTGCTCCAGCCTCCGGCGTCCAGCGGTGTTGTTTCGCGCGCCTCAGCAAAATGCTACCCCACCGACGGCCAGGACATCCCTCCACTCCGCACCTCTTGTTATTATCTGTCGAGTGTAGGCCCACCACGCACCCGAACCAGTCAAGTTTCCCACTCCTCTCTGTCTGTGACTCCACTGCCACATCTTCCCCATCTCCGGGTCGTTCCAGTCTAGGGCCTCGCCGTCATCGACCGCCTCGGTGCGCTCAGCGTGGCGTGGTCAACAAACGAGAGTCAACTGAAGAGGACTGTACTTGGAGAGCCTGACGGCTGGGACCCACGAGGTCCATGGTCGCACGCAAGGAAGTTCCTCCTTATTAAGATGTTTCCTCCCCCTGACAGCTGGGACCCACCGGCTGTATCTTTGCACGGAAGGAAGTGCCTCCTTGTTATGCGAAGAAAAATCACTCCTCCCGATGACAGCTGGGACTCGACAGATTTGGTGGCAGACTTGTGGGCCTACTAATCAGTCGTGTACGCATGGCTTTGTCAACTTAATCAACAAATGATTATAGCAGATGGACCATTGGATGTTAATCCAATAGCCGTGGTCCTTCTTCAACCTTTGTTCTTGCTCCTGTCTCCCGTGGGCGGCAGTGCTGCTGCGCACCCGAACCAGTCTAGTTTCCCACTCCTCTCCATCTGCGACTCCACTGCCGCATCTTCCCCATATCCGGGTCATTCCAGTCTGGGGCCTCGACGTCGTCCACCGGCCTTGGTGCGCCTGGCACGATGCGGTCAACGTGGTCAACAACCGAGAGTCATCGGAAGATGACTGTACATGAGAGGCTGACAGTGGGGACGCACCATGCCCATGGACGCATGCATGCAACTACATCCTTTTTACCCTAAAAATAATGTTTTCTCCCCCTAACTGCTGGGACCCACCCGGTACATCTTCGCACACAAGGAAGTGTGACCATATTACGGGCAAAAAAATGATTCGCCCCCTTGACTACTGGGACCCACCAGCTACGTCTTCGCACGCAAGGAAGTGCCTGACAGTCGGGACCCACCTGGTCGAAGTGTACGTAGTGTTGTCATTCTGGTTGCGAACGTGTACGTACATACGATCGATCTGTCTGCAGGCTGCAGCGATGAACCGTGGCCGTGTAAGGAATGGCACGTGTCATAGTAGAGTCGCGCATGTGTCGTTGTGGAGGCGTGCACGTAGCATGTACACATACGTACAGCGTCCAGGTTGCAAGAAAGTAAATACGACCATGTACGTACATATGGGAGGGGTCTCGAACACCTACTTGCGCATATATATACAGACGACCAGGGCTTGTGTACATGGAGAGGCAATGGACGGCAACAACGGCGTCCTATTCATCGGGCAGCGAACCGGCTGGGTCGAAACGGAGAAACAACGTCCTGTTCATCGGGAGGCAACCAAATGGGTCGGAATACATCGTGTTCATCGGGAGCCAACCGGCTTGGATGGAACAGGCGATGGAAACGAGGCCTGGCGTACCGTAGAACAGAGGAAACGGCCTTGTGTTCGACTGACCACGGTTGAAACGGGATCCTATTCATCCGGAGGGGTCTGGCATACCGCAAAATGGAGGAAACGAACTTCATATGGTCGAAATGGGGTCCTGTTGATCGGGAGGAGGGTGGCATACCGCAAAACGGAGGTAACGGACTTGTGTTGGAGCGCTATGGTCGAAACGGGGGTCCTGTTCATCGGTAGGGGTGTGGCGTACCACAAAACGGGACTCCACGGGATACTGTTCATCTCTACCGTCAACTGCCTCCATGGGCTACTATTCATCCACCGTTGACTGCGTCCACGAGCTCCTGTTCATCCACCGTCGAGCTCCTCCAGCTTCCACCTGCGACTGTTCATCCACGGGCTCCTGTTCATCCAGCCTCCACCGCGTGCTCCTCCACCGGACTCTGTTCAACCAGCCCACTCCACGGGGTCCTATTCAACCACCCCTCCATGGGCTACTGTTCATCCAGCCCTCCACCAACTATTGTTCATCCAGCCCTCTATGGGGTCTTGTTCATCCAGCCCTCCACGGGGTCCTGTTCATCCACCGGCTCGATCGATTGGGGTACTGTTCATCCAGCGGCAAATGACCTCTACTACCGCATGGTCCTGTTCATCCAACCCCCCACCGGGAACTGCTCATCCAAACCCCCTCAACAACACTCACTTTTCATCAAGGGGAGGAGGCAGCAGTGTTCGATCGGCTTTAGTTGGTAGCAGTAGCGAAGGAATCACTCGAGTTCAGTTAACAGCAAGGGATCGATCGATCGCTCGGGTTCAGTAACGCGTAGCCTGCAGTGCAATTGCTCGGGTTCAGTTAGAGCCCAACGCCTCGCACGCACACACGCGTATGTACGAGAGAAACGCGCATCGCTCGGCCCCCGACCACCCACCGTAACCGGGAACTTCCCGATATTTTCCTTGTCCTCGCTTCTACCACGGTTTTTTTCCGTCATGGACGGCCAAAGAATGTCATGCAGCTGCATCTCCGGCCCGCCCAGGACAAAAAGCCCATTTTTTGTTAAGATTTTTTGTCATAGAAGTAGGACCCCACCACATCTATGATGATACCGGGTTTTGTCAGAATTACCATCATAGAAGTGTCATAAGTATGACAAAAAAAATCGTTCGGCCCAAAATGTTACGGATGTGTCTTTTATTCTATTGTATGGTTGTAGAAATCTTCATGTTACTAAATTAGCTCTCTTCATGTTGACATTGCTAGTGTTTCTTTTTCCTTCCTTGCATATGCTAGGTTATTCTTATCTTGATAATTTGTTTGCCCACAAATGCCTATGCATAGGAAGTATGTTAGACTTAAAAAATTTTCTCACATGCTACATGATGCTCTCTTCGTGTTTCAATTGTTATGTGTCATGTGAGCATCATTAAAATTATCAATGCCTAGCTAAAATGCTTTAAAGAAAAGCGCTTGTTGCGAGACAACCCAATATTTTTGTTTTTTGTTCTTATGAGAATACATATTCTTGCCTTTGGTTAGATGTGTTTTGGTGTTTTAATTAGAGTTTGGGCCAAGTAAGACCTTTGGGATGGCGTACGATCATAGTTGATTTGATGTTACTAAAAAATAGAAACTTTTGCACCGAGTAAAATAAGTTTCATTTTTCATAGAAGCGTGATAAAATATTGATTCTTTCTCACAAGATCTGTATGCAAATTGCCTCTATTTTCCTAAGTTTTCAGAATTTTTAGAGTTACAGAAGTATTCGAGGTTTACAGATTACTACACACCGTTCTTGTCGTGGGTTTGTCACGGCAGATGTCCTCGTGAAAGGACTTAGTCGTGGAGCCATCACTACGGGTTAGCTTAAAGGGGTTAAACCGGACAAGGGACACGAGGATTTTTATACTAGTTCGGCCCCTTCGATGAAGGTAAAAGCCTACGTCTAGTTGTGTTGGTATTGCTAGGGTTTCGATGACCAGGGAGCGAATCCG
The DNA here is from genome assembly GCF_003073215.2 of Triticum urartu. Classification (NCBI taxonomy): domain Eukaryota; kingdom Viridiplantae; phylum Streptophyta; class Magnoliopsida; order Poales; family Poaceae; genus Triticum; species Triticum urartu. The sequence continues at coordinate 374,409,605 of NC_053024.1, forward strand.
CTTTGCCTGGTTCTCGAGTTGTTGTCTGTTGTTCCTGAACCGCTGTCGGGTTGTCCCTCTATATACATAGGTTGACGCCCGCCGGTTTATAGAGTCCCGAGGCCGGACCATAAACATGTCCGGCTCGGTCTCTATCCTTCCTATCTTATAATGCAAGTTACATGAGAAAGTTGGTTTACATCTACGGGCCTTAATTCACCTTTTGGCCTCGGGCCTTCGTAATGCGCCACCATCCTTACCTCTTCATGGGCTTCTGATCTTCTTGGAGTTAATCCGAATACTCCTGGCCGGTTTATGTCCAGTAGTAATATCCCCAACATTAGGCCCCAGATTGATTTGAACTTGTTCATGTCAATCTTCAACACTTAGAAAAATTCTTCTCTTGCACCTTCACCTTGGTCTTGTAAACCGCCGTGACGTCATACTCCCGGATCATGTTAAATCGCCATGATGTCATCTTATCATTAAAAAATGGTACATCTCACCCTCAGTTAATGAGCCTCTGACAATCAAGGTGACCGCTCCTGTTAGATATCCAACATTCCGACCCCTTGACTCTCGCGCCTGTTACCTCCCCCCTTTACCATAAATAGGGCCACGGGTCATTTCCTTTTTCCCCCTCTGTCTCTTCGCTTCTTCTTCCTCCTCGCGACGCCTCCGCACCCGAGCGCCGCCGCTATCGCCGAGCTTCGCTTCCGCCTCTCCATTGGCCGCTGCATCGACCTGGTTGCACCAGAGAGCCGCGGCGTACCTCCGCTGCTGCCGCAGCCGCTGTAAGTCTTTCCCTTTTCCCCTCTATAGATCTATCTAGGGTTTGATTGTTCATCGGAGTTCATCGAAGCTCCGGCACTGCTCTTCCCTGTTCCTCCATAGTCCATGGAAAAACTCTCAAGCTTGATGTATTCCTTATCCTTTGCTATCACAACAAACCCTTATGTGCATAAAAACTGATCTAGACCTTTGTGAACTGCTTCGGGATCAACCTTTTTAGGTCTAAATCTTTTTGATTTGCTTGTCTTACAGTAGATCCAAAATTTCTATGGAATCTTGTGAAACCTATTTTACCTTACTTAGTCGTTCCTACCTTAGATCTGTATCCTCTTCATTACATAGGCGGTTTACCTTTGTAGAAAACAATCTATCACATACCATTAGTCCCCTTGTAAACCGGCAATCCCTTTATCACGTTACCATACTCTGGTTTAGCAGTATGTGTATATCTTTGTTCCGTTTATCACTTTGGCATTCATCATTGTATCATCCTCCGGTTTATGAAATTTACATACTTGGATTTCTTTATCCCGTTGCACCTTATACACTACCATGAATGAATTGTAAACTAGTATTTCTTTTCAGCTTTTCACTTGCAATGGCCAAGCAGTTTTATTCCTGCAACTGGGCTTCCTCTCAGGTTACCGAGGAGCAACTGAATGGTATGGTTAAAATCGGCACCTTACCAAAGAAGAACGAGATCCGTTGGCGAGTTCCTGGGCCGGAAAATCCTCCCACCCCTAAGCAAGGGGAAGTAGTGGTGTTTGTTGATCACATAGGCCGTGGCTTCAAACTGCCCAGGTCAATGTTTTTCCGGGATGTGCTTGCCAGCTTTCAACTCCATCCTCAAGATATTGGACCCAACTCGGTATCCAATATATGCAACTTTCAAGTGTTCTGTGAAGTGTACCTACAAGAAGAGCCAACTGTGGAGCTGTTCCGGGATTTCTTTCATCTGAACCGGCGCACTGAATTTGTAGACGGACCCAATACTGAACTCGGTGGCGTCTCCATTCAAAAAAGAGGTCGAATTTCCTCATGCCAAGCTGCACAGTCACCCCAAAGAGTGGAATCAAACTTGGTTCTACTGTAAAGACACCTCCCCTGAAGACGAGAATCCCCTGCTGGGTTACCGTGCCCGTCGGCTTGCCAATACTCATCCGCTCCCACCATGCCTAAGTGCCCAGGAACGGGCCCCGTATGCACCTCAACTTGCCAAGCTGAAAGCCTTCTTGGCCAACGGTTTAACAGGTGTAGACTTTGTCTGTTGTTGGATATCGTGGAGCATCTTGCCATTAAGTCGCCGCTTGGGCTTAATGTGCGAGTATACTGGTGAAGTAGAAGACTCCCAACGTCACATCAACATTCAGCTAACCGATGAAGAAGTCACTGAGGCTGTCAAGAAGATATTGAACGAATCGGAAGCTGTCTGCCGCCAAACCGGCTTAGACCCCTTTTACACAAAAACGAACCGCCTGCTGTAAGTATTGTCCTTCCACTTTACACTTGATATCTTTTAGACTGTGCAACCTGTGAGTACCCTTCTGATTGTTTATAAATAGGGTGATGATCCGTTCTGGAAGAAGAAACCTCAAGAAAAAGCGGCAAAGCCTTCCCGTCCTAAAACAAAAGCCGTCAAGAAAACCTCCAAGCGGAAGGCAGCTGAACGCATCAGCATGGAACTGGATGACGACCTGGATGAACCGGAAGTTGAGGTAGAACTTGATTCACTTGGTTCCCTTTTCATGCATCTCATTAACAGTGATACTTATTAGGAGGACATGGAGGGCAGCCAAGCTGATGATGTAGAGGTAATTATCCTTTCCTCCGGTTCAGACTCTCTGCCAACACAAAAAATCCGTCAAGCGATCCAGAAAGTAAGCTTTTCACATCCTCTTGATCACTTGGATCCAACATTTATTTTGAAGAAGCAGCAGCATGAGGCTTGCCGCATAACCCGGCACAGCGGCCAAAAGGTTACTTCGACCGGTTTGCCGAACACCCCGGTTCAGAAACGCCGATCTGAGGTCTCACCTGCTTCTGAAACTTCTTATCCCAAGGCAGGCTATTTCCGACATCCTCTTAATCTGTCCGATTTGAATTATCAGGTGACACCTCCTTCATCCTGTGGCGGGTCAACAGCGACCCAACTCCCTCCTCTCAAGACCGTAGCTGGGTAAGTATTTCACCCCTTCCTTTGATGTTTCATACTTTATCCGCTATGCTAACCGTTGCATCTTTTTCTTTTTAGAGCCAAAGCTAGACCCAGTAAAAAGGCTCAGGTGACTAATCCGCCCGAAGAGCAGGTGGTTATTGAACCGAAGCAGACTGCTGAACCGGAGGGTCCAAGTGCTAAAGCCACCTTTGATGAACCACCCCCTCAAGATCACAATATTGATGAACAAGCAGAAGTTGATATTGCTGTGCCAGATGATGAACCGCCCAATCCAATCCGGACTGATGACAGACCTTCTAGTCCGATGAGAACCACTGACACTCCATCAACTCCAGAAAAGGCTGCTGGAGACAAAGAAGGCGAGGTTATCATTACTGGTATTGGTCACACTTCTCCTGGCCATCCTGTAATTTTGGCAAAACATAGTGCCAAGGAAGAGCGTGCTGCTATGGAGAAAGGAAAATGGAGCACTGATTTATCCAGCTATGCCCATCTTAGTGCTCAAGAGCTCCACTCTGGTTTCCTAAACCGTCTGCACTCAAAACGTGATTATGAAGTCAGTTTATTGAACCTGATGAAGGAGCGCTATGAGGTATTTTCATCACTTCCCTTTTTCGTAAATCCAATTTTGTCAATATCAACTCAAGTAGCCCCCAAGGGCCGGTTTATGATAACAATCATAAATCGGGACTTTGTAATATCTCAACCCTTGCATGCTGATCCTTCATATGTCAAATGATCTTTGGAAACAAATCGGTATGTTAACATTGTATTCCTGTAGTTTTCATCGGGGTAGCCCCCAAGGGACGGTTTATCTTTCCAAAGTAAACCAGGTCTTGAATCAATGCGTCAACTTTGAACAGATGTACATTAGCCCCCAAGTGCTAAGGATAATGCTTGCATTGTACTTGAGACTTGTGAAAACTATGTTGATGATAGAGCAAATAGGCATTAGCCCCCAAGTACAAAGTGCATAACTTGTTATACGCTTGGTACTTCATAACCTTTTTTGATGATATATCGCACCTTTGTAGGCTGAGCTGAGTAAAAAGGATGCTCAAACCGTGGATCTTCAAGAGAATGTAAATCTCAGCAAGCAGAGGCTTCCAAAGCCAAAGAAGAGCTGACCAATGCCTTAGCAGGTATGGAGAAGCTGAAAGAATCCTTTAACAAAGAGCGTGCAGACTGGGAGACGGAAAAGGCCAGTTTAACAAAAAAGGCCGAGGATGCAGAGGCAGCCCTGAAGCCGATGGTTGAAGAACTGACCGGCTTAAAGCGGCAGATTAACGCCATGACTTCCCTTGTGTTTGGTAAGTACCCTCTCGTGCAGTTTGTCTAATTCATAAGATCTTATTAATGACCGGTTTACTAATGCTTAACCATGAAAGGGACCAGCATTGCTCATCTGGGCTCTGACATGCGGATGAAGCTTAAAGCGGCCTACACGTTGATAGAACAGCTGTTCTCTGGATCCCAGCGAGCCATTTGCACTACAGCTTATAACAAGCCTCCGCCATCGCTGATAAATGAAACTATTGAAAAGCTGGCCATGCTACCTGCCCGGATCAACGAACTGAAGAGAGCAGCCGCAAGATCAGGAGCACTGACCGCGCTAATCCAGGCCAAGGCATGGATTCCGGATCTTGAACCAGCAGATATCATCAAAGGCTATCCTGGTGTGAAAGAAGACGGCTCAGACTTCAATAACAACGATCTCCGAAGGCTAACAAAGGAGATGTGGCCGATAGCAAGCAAACTGGCCGAGGATACCGATCTATCTCATTTTCAACCGGTTTATGATGCTGAGGGAAAAAGACAACCCGCGTTGATCCATAATGTTGAAGATCTTGTGCCACCAATCCGTAAGCATACTTACGCTCCTGACATTGACCCCTCCAATCTTATCCATGAAGAGGCTGTTTTTCAAGCCTTAACCGGAATCGATTGGTCAACAGTTGATTTCCAGCGTCTGGGGAGGGATGAAGAGAATGTGACCATGCAAGATGACCCTCAATCGTCAAGCTGTCCCGATGAGGAATCCTAAATCAGTGGCCGTTTTACCAGTTGCAGTCTTCCACTCTTTGAAAACAATTATTCACTTTGGGCTGTTTAAAGCGCCTTGTAATAGGATAGCATGAACACCTTTATCTGCCATGCCATCGAGCATGTTTGTTTTGCTTGATACCTGAAAATGTGTTCTGCCTTTGGGATCTATTTATGCATAGTACATTATGAGTTCTGTTCCTGCATATAAGAACTTGAAAGTGTCCTAGTGGTTTACCACTGGATGGGTCATGATGCCCAAAAAATATATACATAACTTGGATGGACAACCAAGATTTGTAAAAATAGATGATACCTGTCACATACCTCGTTGGCTAACCAACTATTTGTATAATAAGGGTGAAAAACACCAATCCGGAGTGTTGGTGACTCCTTGCCCTCTTGCCGGTTCATATAAAAACCAAGCCGGGCTATAATAGCCGCTGATTTGTTCGTATAATGCTGGTGACATCTAGTCAAAACCAGACCGGAGCAATGTACTACCGGTTTAAAACTGATCATGTACTGACAACTAAGCATTGAAAGTCACGCCGGGTTGTACTAAACACCGGTTTATCAGAAAATATTCATAAATCCCTTATTAAAATATTATAAAAATAGCAAAGATAAAAGAAATATGCAAGGCATTTCATGGGCTGCCAGGCCCTAAATCGAGGCTTTTCATGGGCTGCCAGGCTGCTGAGTTATACCATTTAGCAAAGCCTTTTAAGATGGACCTCAATCTTTAACCAATCACCATTTTAACTTTGACAAGTTCAGGGTTTATGAGATTGACTTGTCAAACGTTCGATTGGTCATACCAGGTTTACCTGGACGGAGTGGCTTACTTAAAGAGGCAGGATAACCCAGGGTTTTAGGTGAATACACCTAGCTTCCAAGCCTAGCTTGATAGCCTATTACAAGGGTGCAAGCTCGTTGTTCTTTGAGAAGCAAGGAGCCCCCAGGTAATATTTGAGTTGTGCTCAGTGGTTACCTATGTTTGAGTTGTGCTTGATGCAACAGACTCTCATTGGTTCCACATCATTTCCTTTTGGCTTTAAGCCTATCAAGAGGTGTAGCTATGGTGTGAAAAAAACCAAGCCCCCTAGTGATATCCCTTTTTTGGTTTTAGACCAATCAAGAGGTGTAGCTATGGTGTGAAGACAACCAAGCCCCCTAGTGACTTCCTTTATATCTGTGTGGCCTTATGGGCCGGGTTAATAAAACTCCGCTTTGTCAGTAGAAGCCCCTGTGGAACCACACATGATGTAAAAAAGAACAGAGACCCCGCTTTAGCTGAGGCTCCAGTTTATTATATAATATATACATTGTCACAAGTATATACATAAGAAGAGCCTGTGGCTCAAGTATAGTAAGGCAGAAGAAGGGCTACATTCCACGGCCGCTTGGTCTCCTCCTCTGATTTGCTTGAGCCTTTGTGCTCTCGAACATCGATAAGGTAGTATGACCTGTTGTGTAGGTTTTTGCTGACCACAAAAGGTCCTTCCCAAGGTGGGGATAACTTGTGCATATCAGCTTGATCTTGGATGAGCCGGAGCACCAGATCACCCTCTCGAAAAGTTCTGGTTTTAACCCAGCGGCTGTGATAACGCCGGAGATCTTGTTGATAAATCGCCGAATGTGCCGCTGCAAGATCACACTCCTCATCTAACAGGTCTAGTGAGTCCTGGTGTGCCTTCTCATTGTCAGCTTCAAAGTAAGCCGCCACACGTGGTGAGTCATGACGGATGTCACAAGGAAGAACCGCCTCTACTCCATAAACCATGAAGAAAGGTGTATAACCTGTCGATCTGTTTGGTGTGGTGTTGATACTCCATAACACAGAAGGTGACTCCTCCACCCAACAACCCGGTGTCTGCTTTAAAGGAACCATAAGCCGGGGTTTGATACCTCTCAAAATTTCTTGATTTGCCCTCTCAGCTTGACCATTAGACTAGGGGTGAGCCACTGACGCTATATCAAGCCGAATATGCTCACATTGACAAAATTCCTCCATCTCACCCTTAGACAGATTAGTACCATTATCCGTGATAATGCTCTGTGGAAAGCCAAACCGGAAGATCACCTTCTTGATGAATTGAACCGTCGTGGCTGCATCACACTTACTGACTGGCTCTGCCTCTACCCACTTGGTAAACTTGTCAACCGCCACCAACAGGTGGGTCTTTTTGTCCTTGGATCTCTTAAAGGGTCCAACCATATCGAGCCCCCAAGTTGCAAACGGCCAAGTGATTGGAATCATTCTCAACTCCTGAGCCAGAACATGAGCGCGGCGTGCAAATTTTTGACAACCGTCACACCGTTTGACTAAATCCTCAGCATCAGCATGAGCTGTCAACCAATAGAAGCCGTGACGAAAAGCCTTAGCCACAAAGGATTTTGAACCGGCGTGATGACCACAATCTCCTTCCTGGATTTCTCGCAAAATCTCACAACCCTCTTGAGGAGACACACAACGCTGAATTGCTCCTGTAACGCTGTAATGATGTAACTCCCCATTGATAATGGTCATTGACCTGGATCGCCTGATTATCTACCGGGCCAAGGTTTCATCCTCCGGTAACTCGCCCCGGTTCATGTAAGCCAAGTACGGGACTGTCCAATCCGGTATAACATGCAAAGCTGCCACCAATTGGGCCTCCGGGTCAGGAATAGCCAACTCCTCCTCTGTGGGTATCTTGACCGATGGATTATACAGTACGTCGAGGAAGACATTAGGTGGCACCGGTTTACGCTGAGAGCCTAGGCGACTTAAAGCGTCCGCCGCTTCATTCTTTCGCCGGTCTATATGGTCAACTTGATAACCTTTGAAATGACCAGCCACTATGTCCACCTCATGTCGATATGCAGCCATGAGTGGGTCCTTAGAGTCCCAAGTGCCAGATACCTGTTGAGCCACTATGTCCGAGTCACCGAAGCACTTAACCCGGCTTAAGTTCATCTCCTTAGCCATCCAAAGACCGCGGAGTAAGGCCTCGTACTTAGCTACATTGTTAGTACAAGGGAACATTAAGCGAAGAACATAACAAAACTTGTCACCTCGTGGGGAAGTTAATATGACTCCAACCCCCGAGCCCTCCAATTGCCTGGACCCATCAAAGTGAATAGTACAATAAGTGTTATCTGGCTTTTCCTTTGGTGCCTGCAACTCTGTCCAATCATTGATGAAGTCCACGAGTGATTGAGATTTGATCGCTGTGCGAGGTCTATACTTGAGCCCGTGAGGTTCAAGCTCAATAGCCCACTTGGTAATCCGGCCAGTTGCTTCTCTGTTTTGAATGATATCTCCTAGAGGGGATGACCCTGAAAATAATGCTTGAGCTTCCGTCTTGCCATAAACACCCCATACACCAGCTTCTGCCAATGCGGATACCTCTGCTTTTATTCGATAAGCACCTCACTGATATAATAAACCGGCCGTTGAACCGGATACTCCTTTCCAGCCTCCTTGCGCTCCACAACAATAGCCACACTAACAGCCCGGGCATTAGCTGCCACATATAGCAGTAAAGGCTCTTTATCGAACGGAGCCGCAAGGACAGGCGGTTCAGCTAACTTCCTCTTCAAATCCTCAAACGATTTATCAGCCGCATCACTCCAGACAAAGTCATACGTTTTCTTTAGCATCTGATATAAAGGGATAGCTTTCTCCTCGAGATGACTGATAAACCGGCTCAAAGCCGCAATCCGGCCGGCTAAACGTTGAACGTCATTCATACACGCCGGTTTAGCCAGGGACATGATTGCTGAATTTTTTTTCTGGATTAGCCTCAATGCCCCTGTTTGACAACAGAAAACCCAGGAGCTTGCCTGCTGGAACACCAAAGACACATTTGTCCGGATTAAGCATCATCTTATAAACCCGGAGGTTGTCAAAAGTCTCCCTCAAGTCAACTATCAATGTTTCCTCCTTACTGGACTTCACCACAATATCATCCACATATGCATGAACATTGCGCCCAATCTATTTATGAAGACAATTCTGAACATAACGCTGATAAGTCTCCTGGGCACTCTTGAGCCCAAAGGGCATGGAGTTATAAAAGCTGTCTTCTCCTGGTCCTTAATTGCCATTTTGATCTGATGATAACTAGAGTAAGCATCCAGAAAACACAAACAGTCACAACCCGCTGTAGCATCAACAATCTGATCAATGCGAGGGAGGGCAAAGGGATGTGCTGGACAAGCTTTGTTCAAATCTATGTAGTCCACACACATACGCCAAGTGACGTTTTTCTTAAGAACAAGCACCAGATTAGCTAACCATTCTGGGTGAAAAACATCCATGATAAACCCTGTAGCCAATAGTCGAGCTACCTCCTCACCAATAGCCTTACGCCTTTGTTCGTTGAAGTGGCGGAGAAACTGCCTGACCGGTTTAAACTTAGGATCTATATTAAGTGTGTGCTCAGCGAGTTCCCTCGGTACACCTGGCATGTCATAGGGCTTCCATGCAAAGATGTCCCAGTTCTCACGGATGAACTCGATGAGCGCGCTTCCCTATTTGGGATCCAGATTAGCACTGATGCTGAACTGCTTGGATGAATCACCAGGAAAAAAATCAACCATCTTAGTGTATGTGGCCGATTTAAACTTCAACACCGGATCGTGCTCCGTAGTTGGCTTTTTCAAAGAAGTCATGTCTGCCAGATCAACCTTGTCTTTATAAAACTTCAGCTCTTTTGTGGCACAAACCAACTCAGCGTAAGCCGCATCACCTTCCTCACATTCCAAAGCAATCTTCCTGCTCCCATGTACTATGATGGTCCCCTTATGAACTGGCATCTTAAGCTGCAGATAAACATAACACGGCCTCGCCATGAACTTGGCATAAGCTGGTCGCCCAAACAGGGCGTGATACTGACTCTTGATTTTCACCACCTCAAAAGTCAATGTTTCTAACCTTGAATCATGATCATCTCCAAAGGCCACCTCTAGGGCTATCTTGCCCACTGGATACACAGACTTACCTGGCACCACACCATGGAAAACGGTGTTCGACGGTTTAAGATTCTTATCTCCCCATACGGCGGAAGGTATCATAGTAAAGAATATTGATACTGCTTCCCCCATCCATAAGCACCTTGGTGAACTTATAACCCCAACCTGAGGTGCCACCACTAAGGCCAGATGACCCGGATTATCAACCCGGGGTGGGTGATCCTCTCTACTCCATAAAATGGGCTGCTCAGACCAGCGCAGATACAGAGGCACCGCCGGTTCAACAGAGTTTACTGCCCTCTTGTGAAGCTTCTGATCATGTTTACACAAGCTAGTGGTAAAGACATGATACTGCCCACTATTCAACTGCTTCGGATTGCTCTGATAACCCGACTGCTGCTGCCGCTGATTCCCCTGATGGTTATAACCTCCTTGATTGCCCTGGTTCCCTTGATGGCCATGTCCGATTTGATTGCCTTGGAATCCTGAAGCAGAGTTGCCACCTCCGTAACCCGGCCCATGAAAACCGCCCCCTGAACCGCCGGGCGGGCCGTTGTCATATTGAAACATATTGGAATTCTTAAACTCCCGCATAATGAAACAATCCTTCCAAAGATGTGAAGCTGGCCTTTCCTTTGATCTATGCTTTGGACGAGGCTGATTTAACATGCGCTCCAGATTTAACAAAGCGGGGGTAAGACACGGCACCCCTAAAGAACTGGAGACCACGCCAGGCTCCACTGAGGTGGTAGGGCGAACCGGAGTAGGTTGACGAGCAGCGTGCAGGGCTATCAACTCGGCTTCTCGACGTGCTCGACCATGATCCACCACATCCTGCGCATTAGCGCCACCACCTGTCGGGTTGTGTCCTCGCGGCGAGTTATGGTGACGTGCACTACTTGATATGGCCGGTTCATCCTCAATGTGCCTGCTGTACCTCCGACTCGTACGGGGGGTGGAATGAATCCTCTCGCGACTATGCGAATAAGCCTGCTGCTGGATTAAAGCTGTTTGAGGGAGCTCTCTGGCCCGTCGTGTCTCAATCGCCACTGGTGACTGGCCGTTAGTTGGGAGGGCTGCCAATCATGAAGCGGCAGCCACAATGTTATCCAACGGGTTGGAGTAATGCCCCGGGGGCGTCGGAACATACTACGGCGCAACGTTGTTCTGACAAGGCGGGTTCATCGTGTGTGACTGAACCGGTGCTCCTGTTTCCGGCACCTCCATTCGGTTTACCACTGGATGGTTACTGGTTCCGGCTCCTGGCGTGTTGAAGAGATTTCTTGGCTCATAACCCGGCGGGAGGTGCGACCGGTATCTCCTTCTCATGACCTCATCTGAGGCATTCTGGTCCAACCTAAGCCGGTAGGCCTGAGCTTCCAACTCGGCCCGTTCTGTAGCCGTCCCGGCGTTCTCTGCTGCCAGGTCCGCTTTATCCTGAGTTATCTGATCTTTCACCTTTGCGATCTCCGCATCGTGCTGATCTCGGGCTGCCGCGTCCACCTCCGCGGCCATCAATGTTGCCAAAGCATCGAACAAATCAGACAAAACCTGAGCGGGAAGCAGTGCAGAGCCCCCTGCTCCTGCTGGTGTTGCTGTTGCTGAATCGGAGAACATTGTCGCGGCGGTAGAAGAGTGCTGCGCTGGTTGTGTACCGGCCATGAAGACCGTGACCCGGTTTGGCAGATCGAGGGGGTCCGGAATACTGTTGCCATCGGAACTCCCACTAATCCGGCCGTCCTGCAGCTGATACAGCAACTCGGTTTCTCCGGTTGAAGACTCGTCATCAGAACGGCAATGACTTCCCCATCAGATGCCGGTCCATCCTCATGTTCCGCTCCATGGATGACACCTATGAAAACATGCCTTGGTGTGGGCTGAACCGGGGTAGGGCTTGCATGCTGAGCCGTCTCGATGATGTCGGTGCAGGTGTCCGGCTCAGGGCCCGGTTTGCCAATCTTGCCGATGAAGACGTGAATTCTACCAAAGGGGACCCGGTACCTGTATTCAACTGAACCGGCCTCGGGACCCCATCCTACGTCGTCGATGTAGCGCCAACTGTCGTGCGTTTGTCACGGCAGATGTCCTCGTGAAAGGACTTAGTCGTGGAGCCATCGCTACGGGTTAGCTTAAAGGGGTTAAACCGGACAAGGGACACGAGGATTTTTATACTAGTTCGGCCCCTTCGATGAAGGTAAGAGCCTACGTCTAGTTGTGTTGGTATTGCTAGGGTTTCGATGACCAGGGAGCGAATCCGCTTTGCCTGGTTCTCGAGTTGTTGTCTGTTGTTCCTGAACCGCTGTCGGGTCGTCCCTCTATATACATAGGTTGACGCCCGCCAGTTACAGAGTCCCAAGGCCGGACCATAAACGTGTCCGGCTCGGTCTCTATCCTTCCTATCTTACAATACAAGTTACATGAGGAAGTCGGTTTACATCTATGTGCCTTAATTCACCTTTGGGCCTCGGGCCTTGGTAAAGCGCCACCATCCTTACGTCTTCATGGGCTTCTGATCTTCTTGGAGTTAATCCGGCTACTCCAGGCCGGTTTATGTCCAGTAGTAATATCCCCAACAGTTCTGTTATTTGACAGATTCTATTTTCTATGTGTTGTTTGCTTATTTTGATGAATATATGGGTAGTATCTGGGGGTATGAACCATGGATAAGTTGGAATACAGTAGATATTACACCAATATAAATAAAGAATGAGTTCACAACAATACCAAAAGTGGTGATTCATTTTCTTATACTAACGGATCTCATGAGTTTTATGTTGAGTTTTCTATTGTGATGTTTTCATGTTTTGGGTAAAGATTTGATGGACTATGGAATAAGGAGTGGCAAGAGCCTAAGCATGGGGATGCCCCGTAAGGCATCCCCTCTTTCGTCTTCCCCTATCCGTAAATTTACTTGAGGCTACATTTTTATTCACCACATGATATGTGTTTTGCTTGGAGCGTCTTGTATGATATGAGTATTTGCTTTTTAGTTTGCCATAATCATCCTTGCTGTACACACCTTTTGAGAGGGACACGCATGAATCGTGATTTATTAGAATACTCTATGTGCTTCACTTATATCTTTTAAGCTAGGTAATTTTTCTCTAGTGCTTCACTTATATGTTTTTAGAGCACGGCGGTGACTTAATTTGATAGAAATTATTGAACTCTCTTGCTTCACTTATATTATTTTGAGAGTCTCTCTAAACAGCATGCTAATTTGCTTTGGTTATGAATCTATTCCTAATATGATCAGCATCCAAGAGGGATATAATAAAAACTTTCATATAAAGTGCATTGAATATTATGAGAAGTTTGATTCCTTAATTATGATTGTTTTGAGATACAAAGATGGTAATATTAGAGTCATGCTAGTGAGTAATTGTGGATTGGTAGAAATACTTGTGTTAAAGTTTGTGATTCTTGTAGAATGCACGTATGGTGAACCGTTATGTGATGAAGTCGGAGCATGATTTATTTAGTGATTATCTTCCTTATGAGTGGCGGTCAGGGACGAGCGATGGTCTTTTCCTACAAATCTATCCCCTAGGAGCATGCGCCTACTACTTTGTTTCGATAACTAATAAATTTTTGCAATAAGTATGTGAGTTCTTATGATTAATGTTGAGTCCCTGGATTGTACGAACTCTCCCCCTTCCACCATTGCTAGCCTCTCTAGTACCACACAACTTTCATCGGTGCATTAAACTGACCGTTTTCCTTCCTCAAAACAGCCACCATACCTACCTATTATGGAATTTCCATAGCCATTCCGAGATATATTGCCATGCAACTTCCACCATTCCGTTTATTATGACACGCTTCATCATTGTCATATTGCTTTGCATGATTATGTAGTTGACATCGTATTTGTGGCAAAGCCACCATTCATATTTTTATACATGTCACTCTTGAGTCATTGCACATCCCGGTATACTACCGGAGCCATTCATTTAGAGTCATATATTTGTTCTAGTATTGAGTTGTAATTCTTGAGTTGTAAGTAAATAAAAGTGTGATGATCATCATTATTAGAGCATTGTCCCATGTGAGGAAAGGATGATGGAAGCTATGATTCCCTCACAAGTTGGGATGAGTCTCCGGACTTTACAAAAAAATAAAAGAGGCTAAAGAAGCCCACAAAAAAATAAAAGAGGCCAAAGAAGCCCACCAAAAAAACGAGAAAAAGAGAGAAGGGGCAATGCTGCTATCCTTTTTCCACACTTGTGCTTCAAAGTAGCACCATGATCTTCATGATAGAGAGTCTCCTATTTTGTCACTTTCGTATACTAGTGGGAAATTTTCATTATAGAACTTGGTTTTATATTCTAGTGATGGGCTTCCTCAAATTTCCGTAGGACTTCATGAGCAAGCGAGTTGGATGCACACCCACTTAGTTTCTTTTTGAGCTTTCATACACTTATAGCTCCAATGCATCCGATGCATGGCAATCCCTACTCACTCAAATTGATATCTATGATGGGCATTTCCATAGCCTGTTGATATGCCTAGTTGATGTGAGACTATCTCCTTCTTTTTGTCTTCTCCAAAACCACCATATTCTATTCCACCTATAGTGCTATATCCATGGCTCACGCTCATGTATTGCATGAAAGTTGAAAATGTTTGAGAACATCAAAAGTATGAAACAACTGCTTGGCTTGTCATGGGGGTTGTGCATGATTTAATACTTTATGTGATGAAGATGGAGCATAGCCAAACTATATGATTTTGTATGGATAACTTTCTTTGCCATGTTATTTTGAGAAGACATGAGTGCTTTGTTAGTATACTTGTAGTATTATTGTCCTTATGTCAATATTAAACTTTTGTTTTGAATATTATGCATCTAAATATTCACGCCACAATAAAGAAAATTACATGGATAAATATGTTAGGTAGCATTCCACATCAAAAATTCTGTTTTTATCGTTTACCTACTCGAGGACGAGCAGGAATTAAGCTTGGGGATTCTTGATACGTCTCAAATGTATCTATAATTTTTGATTGTTCCATGCTGATACCTCTCCAACGTATCTACTTTTCCTCACACTTTTCCTCTTGTTTTGGACTCTAATTTGCATGATTTCAATGAAACTAACCCCGGACTGACGCTGTTTTCAGCAGAACAGATTTGGTGTCCGTTTGGGGCTCCGGAGAGGGGATCTTCGTTCTTCGTCATCACCAACCCTTCTCCATTGCCAATTCCATGATACTCCTCACCGGGAGTGAGTAATTCCTTCGTAGGCTCACTTGTCGGTGAGGAGTTGGGTGATATTCATCATGTAATCTAGTTAGTTTTGTTAGGGCTTGATCCCTAGTATCCGCTATGTTCTGAGACTGATATTTCTATGACTTTGCCATGCTTAATGCTTGTCACTTTGGGCCTGGGTGCCATGATTTCAGATCTTGCAAGTTACAGTCACCTACTCGGTGCTATACAAATGGCATTTGGAACCGTCGCCTAGTGAGTGTGGGCGATAGGGGGTCCTTCCCACACAACCCAGAAACCATCGGGGATATGCCCTCCTGGCACACACACTCGGCAAAATGTGGTTGTGTGTGACCGGCGAGCGCTCAAATACGGAAATACGTATAGTAGAGCTAAAAAACAATTATACACGCGAAATTGTTTCTGGTCGCAAGTACACCACACACAGTCAGTCCTTGCTAAACGTTTCCGTTCGTATGTACATCCCACACTGTCGCTCCAAGGAAAACGTTTCCGTTCACAGGTACATCACACACAAATTTTCCAGTTAAATCGTTTGCGTTATTGAATGTATCACACACGTTCCGTAGAAGAAACTATGTGGCAAAGGCTGTCCATCACACACAATTTTTATGTGGTAAACGTTTGCGCAAGGTGGCCTAACACAAACAATTTTCAAGATTAAGTCGTGTGTGATTGTTCATTGATCCAACATAGTTTATTCCTAGAAACTGTGTTCGTTGCCTGAGGTCATCGCCCATGGTATTTTTTCAATAATCGCTTGCAATGGGAAAACCCAATTAGTAGGCTAATTCGCCATTAGCAGGCTAATTGCCCTATTATTAATAATCCATTTATTAATCTAATTGGCATTCATATTAAGCACATAATATATTTCATTTCCATATCAAGGAAGTAGAATTTCATAATTGAAATACATCATAGTACAACATGATATAGCTTTAGCACTCAGCTACCCCATTACACAACTGCACTAGCACCAAGTTTCACATGCAACATGTAGAACCTTTCAAAATTAGCATCATAGATGGTAGATAGACAGATGCATCACATTTGGAAAACTGCTCAAGTGGAAGGCGAATATTGAGCCTTCATTCTTGTTGAAGGTCTTTGCAACTTTAGGCCAGTGCCTGTGGATGATTAACCATCCGTCCTTCGTCCTCTTCAGGAACACTTCAAAATTGAACCGTGGGTGTTGTATGAAAACCTTCCACGCCTCCTGACCATAGAGGTGGTTTGAGAGGTAATCATCAGTGAACTGCTTTGGAAAGGCCTGAAAACAAGGATGTGCATAAATATCTTCTTTATATTGGAAATGGGCCGAAGGAATAAAAAAGGCAAGGTATAATAGTTAGTAGCATCTTGTAGTGAACTGATGTCTTCTTCATTGTGCAGACAAAGATCTTGTTGTTTTTTGTCTCTAGTTTCTTTATCCTAACAATCTTTATGAGCTTCTTTATTTGATTGATATTCATGGACAACTCATTTCCCCATATGTAAAAAGGGTCTAACAGTGGGTCAAAACCTCTGATAGCAGGACCTACATCTGCAAGACCAAATTGTTAAAAACCAAAATATTAGAATGGTTCCTGCAATTGCACAATAATGTGCTATTAGACAACAGACCATGCACGTACTAACCTCGATTGTAAACATCGGTGCTTCCCATTGTTTCCCTACAACACATATAAGGTAGTTAGTCATCAGGTTAAGTAAGGGTTCACATGCTATCAGTAAAAAATGTTGATGAAAAATAAGCACATTGCAGATTCATCAGATTAATTCAAGCCACATGGAAAACCCATTTATCCAAACCAAACATGATTAAGAACTAGGAAATATAGCACTTATATATGTTTCTCATGTATTAAGTGCAGCCAAATTCAATTTATTCCTCACATGCATAAAAATACAAAATTATACCCACGACAATTGGCATCGCATTGCAGAATTGAACCAAGCAGTTAACTAAACACCACTACAAATGAACCAAACATTAACTGAGCACCACATTGCACAATATAACATACTCCTAATAGAAGATCAGATAGTTAACCAAACAGTTAACTACAACCAATTGTAGCAATTGTATTTGTTTCTCATGTATTTACTACAATGAAATTAAATTTATTCCTCACATGGTATACAATAACAGAATGCACCCACAACTATTGAACATCGCGTTGCAGAGTTGAACCAAACAGTTAACTAAGCACCACAACACAAATGAACCACACATTACCTGAGCACCACATTGGACAATGTATAACAAACCAAACATGCTTGACAACTTGGAAATATAGCAATTGTATTCGTTTCTCATGTATTTTGTAAAGATAAATTTGATATATTTCTCACATGGAAGACAATAGAAAATTGCAGCCTGAAGAATTGAACATCACATTTGTAGATTTGAACCAAACTGTTAACTGAAGACGACAACTAATTAACAAAATAATTAATAAGTGGGCACCACACTGCAGAATATATACACTAGAGCAATAGATTGCATGGTAAAATTAGGTAGCACAATTCACTAGAATTTGTGAAGGAAAGGCAGGAGCAGCACATGCAACAGGTAAACCGAGCATGCTTAACCGGTGTAGCTAGCAAATGGCAAGGTGCTCCTCCAAGATCTGGGGGTCGGCACGAATGGCAACCATCGCGACCTCATCCGCGCGTGCGGACACAATTTGCTTCTACGCTGCCAAATGCTCCTTGAGATCCTGGCTATACTACATGCACCATGGATTAGGGCAGCGCTTATTTGGTGGAGGGGTTGGTTATTTGGGTGGAAGGTGTCGCGCTCGCGCCGGCGATCGGGGCATGTGGGATGTGGAATGAGGGGGAGGATGGGGGTCGGGTGTGGATTACCTGCCTGTATAGATGAGGCCGAGCAACATGAAGGAGGGTCGCTGATGAGGAGGCAGCGCTGCAAGCAAGGAGTGAAGGTTTCAACTTGGAAAGGAAGGTGGAAACAGGGGAATGTGGCTTTTGATAAGGGGGAGGGGCAGGGAGGTAGATATTTCCGCGGAAGCCGAAAATTTGGAATCGCTTCAGCGAAAAAACTAACGTGCAAAGTGTCATCAGACACGGTCCCTCATTCAGAACTGTGTATGATATGTGAACATCAAAAACGATTTAGATAGCTTAACCCATGTGTGATGAGTTTGAACCTCAAAAATTTTGGTTTGAATTTCCATGGTTACAGTGGTCATCCATGTCATTGCATAATTTGGGTACACAAAGGACACTACAACACACCCACACTTCTTAATCGAGCAAGTTCCGCAATTAAATAGAGCTAGCTGACCTAAACATGACTCTAACAAATTAAAGACCGACACTCTTAATTAAATAAAACAAAGAGTACTACTACGGATGGTGCTCGTCGATTTCCGCCGCCGCCTCCATGTCCAGCTCGCGCCCGACGGTCTCCTGGGGAAGGAGCTCCATGGCATCCATCGCACCATACTCGGCAAGCATCCTGCCTTCCGCGTCCGCCATCTCTTTGGAAAAGGCCGCCACGAGCTGGGCGTGGGCGGATGCGATCTAGGCTTGGACAGGCTCCATCATTGCAAGGTATGCGGCGGAGGAACGGACAGCTACTCGAACGCTCTCGACGATTGCTAGGACTTTGACGTGGGTCGCCGACCGTTGTCGGAGAAGCTTCGTTCGATTTGTGTGGAACAAACAGCTACTGTGCCGCTCTGGCCAGTTGTTATCCCCGAGCCAGATGTTGCTGCCGCCACCTAACAAGCAACAGCGGCCGTTTGGGCTGCCATGGCCACCCGGTCGCATATTGCGGCCACGCTCATGCACCTTGTTAGCACGCACATGGCGGCTGCAGCCGCACTCTCGCTGAAGTGGGCCACTGAAGTTACCCTCAAAAAGTGGGTCCACGTGCCCATCTTTCACCTACGACGATTGAACGGTGAAATGATATCTGGGTAGTGAGCTAGTGTGCTTGAGACGCACGCTGTGGATTGTAGCCGACGCACCTTCTCACGTAACCCATAGGCGTACTATACACCGACGGTGCTCCAGGATATTTTGTGCTGCATCTCACACGGTTGGTGATAATAAACTATGTGTGATGTACTTGATTTTTCATCTTGATTTGAATTAGATAATGGGATAACATCGGCAATGGGCGGTGATTGAATTGGTAGACCTTTTATCTATAGTGAACATGCAACTATATCTATGTCATAAAAGAATTGGAATTATTCAGGGTTCGTTTGAACATTTTATACACTAAATTGGTTTTCTAGACATTTCAGGTGCACAATTCAAAATTAAACTACATGCACATGCTCCGGTGCACCAACATGGGTTGTAAAATCATATATGTGTCCATGGGTTTATGCTTATCTCCCACGCAAGACATGGGGATGAAATTCGAACACCACGGCACCGTGGCTCTTCGGCAAACGTCGACGTACTTGCTTTTGTAATTCTAGTAAATCCAAAATTAGTCCAAAATTCATGAAATTTGGCATGCTATCATGTAGTGGCATCAACATGTCGTGGTAAAATATTTGTCCCATTTGGGGCAGGTTTGGGTATAAGCTTCTCATAAACCAGAGCTTCTCACAACAAGTGTGATGGTTTCGGTAGGGAATGTTTCACCTTTTTGGACGAAACGATATCCGTTGCCTCTTCTCGATTTCAATTTTTCTCCTAGTGTCAACATAGAACAACAGGAGTGTTGTGTCAATTTTTGGGATTTTTCGGGGATCACTTGGACGTTTTTATACATTAACTGAATTTTCTATGCATTCATGTGCATAATTAAAATGTGAACTATAGTCACATGCTGTAATGCATATAAATTAGTTGAAAATTCAAATTTGTGTCCATGGTTGCCTGCTTAGGATCCATGCAAGAAATGGGAATGAATGTCGAACACCCTGCCACCATCACTCGGCCAAAACATTGAGATAGTTGGTTTTTAAATTCTAGTAATCCAAAACTCGTCTGAAAATCATGAAACTTGGCATGCTATCATGGAACGGCATCAACATGCCGTGGTAATTTTTTTGTCCCATTTGGGGCAGGTTTGGGTATATGCTTCTCACAAACCAGAGCTTCTCACAACAAGCATGATGGGTTCGGTAGGGAACGTCCCACCTTTGGGGACGAAACGATATCCACTGCCTTTTATTGCTTCCAAATTTTTTCTTGTGTCAACATAGAATAACAGGAGTGTTGTGTCAATTTTTGTGATTTTTCGGGGTTTGTTTGGACATTTTTATGCATTAATTGAGTTTTCAATGCATTTATGCGCATAATTCAAATTTGAACCACATGCACATGCTCCAGTGCATATAAATTGGTTGAAAATCAAATCTGTGTCCTTGGGTGCATGCTTAGGTCCCATGCAAGAAATGGGAATGAATTTCAAACACCAGGGCACTGTTGATTGCCGGCAAAACATTGAGATGCCTGGTTTTTAAATTCTAGTAAATCCAAAACTCGTCTAAAATTCATGAAACTTGGCATGCTATGATGGAGCAGCATCAACATGTCGTGGTAAAATTTTTGTCCCATTTGGGGCAGGTTTGGGGATATCCTTCCCACAAACCAGAGCTACTCACAACAAGCCCGGTGGTTTCGGTATGGAACACCCCACATTTGGGGACGAAATGATATCCATTGCCTCTTATTGCTTTCAAATTTTTTCTCGTGTCAACATAGAACAACATGAGTGTCGTGTCATTTTTTGTGTTTTTTCGGGGTTCGTTTATACATTTTTATGCATTGCATTTATGTGCATAATTCAAATTTGAACTACATGCACATGCTCAAGTGCATATAAATTGGTTGAAAATCAAATCTGTGTCCTTGGTTGTATGCTTAGGTCCCATGCAAGAAATGGAAATGAATTTCAAACACCAGGGCACCATTGATTGCCGGCAAAACATTGCGAAACTTTATTTTAAAATTCTAGTAAATCCAAAACTCATCTGTAATTCATGAAACTTGGCATGCTATCTCTGAGTGGCATCAACATGCCGTGGTAAAATTTTTGTCCCATTTGGGGCAGGTTTGGGTATATGCTTCTCATGAACCAGAGCTTCTCACAGCAATCGTGATGGTTTCGGTAGGGAACGTCCCATCTTTGGGGACGAAACGATATACATTGCCTCTTGCTGCTTCCAAAAATTTTCTCGTGTCAACATAGAACAACAGGAGTGTTGATTTTTCGAGGTTTGTTTGGACATTTTTATGCGTTAACTGAGTTTTCAATGCATTTATGTGCATAATTCAAATTTGAGCTACCTGCACATGCTCTAGTGCATATAAATTGGTTGAAAAATCAAATCTGTGTCCTTGGATGCATGCTTAGGTCCCATGCAAGAAATGGGAATGAATTTCAAACACCAGGGCACTATTGATTGCCGGCAAAACATTGAGATGCCTGGTTTTTAAATTCTAGTAAATCCAAAACTTGTTTGAAATTCATGAAACTTGGCATGCTATCATGGAGCGGCATCAACATGCTGTGGTAAGTTTTGTCCTGTTTGGGGCAGGTTTGGGTATATGTTTCTCACAAACCAGAGCTTCTCACAACAAGCATGATGGTTTCGGTAGGGAACGTCCCACCTTTGGGGACGAAACGATATCCATTGCCACTTATTTCTTTCAAATTTTTTATCGTGTCAACATAGAGCAACAGGAGTGATGTGTCAATTTTTGTGATTTTCAGGGTTCGTTGACATTTTTATGCATTAACTGAGTTTTCAATGCATTTATGTGCATAATTCAAATTTTAACTACATGCACATGCTCAAGTGCATATAAATTGGTTCAAAAATAAAATGTGTGTCCTTGGGTGCATGCTCAGGTCCCATGCAAGAAATGGGAATGAATCCAGAGCCTTCGGGCCGTGGTGGCGGAGCGGGTGATGGCCACGGTGGCCGTGTAGCGACCCGACCCAAATGGATCAAGTCTCTGTGCTTAAGTGTCATCCCTGGATCGGTATGCTAAGACACACAATACTCGAGTATTTATAATAGAGGTAAATTACATGTATAAAGTAACGTAAATACTATTACCTCAATCCATATAGCGGAAGTAACATCAAAGTTGTTGAGCTCCCAACAACACCAACGGCAAAGTTGAGGGTATACATCATAACCCTAACGTGTCACTTACTCGTCGTAAGAATCCTGCAACATGAGACGTTGTAGCCATATAGGTCAGTACATTGAATGTACTGGCAAATTCACACCATAGGATAGTGATGAATAATAACTATCTCTATATGCATATTTGGCTAGTGGAGGCTCTAAGTTTAATTTTGCATAAAGCTAATTTTTCCCTACAACAAAGGAATACATTTTTATTAACTACCAAGTTTATGTCATTATTCAGAAGGTTCCCCCAACTCAATCCCAAATTACCATGTAATAAAATTAATAACCCAACAAATTCATTAAGTAAAGTGATGAGATCAATCAATAATTCAAATACCAGATACTCAAGATGTCCATACCGCGGATACGACTAATCATGATTAGTTTGTACACTCTACAGAGGTTTGCGCACTTCTTCCCACAAGACTCGACCACCTCCATGATCGGAAGATCGAGACATAGTCTTTCTAAAGCATTAACTCTTTACTCTAGGTAGACAATACCACCTACTTTCCCCTACATCTGCTAGCCTACCACTAAAAGAGGTCACACAACTTACTCAACTATGCCAGAGACCATAATGGCTTGTGGCTGCACACGGAAGTTTCTAGCATGAATAATATTATGATGCCTTTGAGCCTAGGTGGCATTCTGGATGATCACACGGGTATTCCGGGATCCTCTTGGGCAAGCACTGGGTTCTCCAGGTGCCCGGGCAAGCCACTGGGTTCTCCAGGGTGCCCCAACCATTCCACCCAGAGTTGTGTTAATGTTGCCACCTTAAAGTTACCCTTAATTATTTTATCTCTCTCATCTTACATTAATCTCACATACCAGTCCACGTCTACGAGCATGGCTAAGCAATAAGTGACAAAGCGTATATTCCCGGGGTGTTTCAAGGATCATAGGTTCCTACCTCATGAACTACATAGCAAACCCAAGTCCCAATCCTACTCATGCAAATTTGTAAAGGTGAAACTAATGCAAGTAAAACTGGGTATAAGAAGAGTATGATCAAAGTGTGAAGTTGGCTTGTACTGTGAAGATGAAGATTCTTCACAGTCATAATTCGTGATAGATCTACTCGTCACACTGATCAATCTATCGTAAGCAAGCAATTATAACCACACATAAGCAATCACTCAAAGATCCAGAAAAATGCAAAAGAAGATTGCAAAAACTCCAAAAGAACCAAATCAAATTATTTTGCAAGATCAGACCCTAATTTTGTTGATAAAGTGTGGTGATGGCTCAAGATGCTAGATTACGTCTAGGGATTCAAATGCAAGAGGAATCAATAGAAAATTGCACTATAGTTTACAAGATATGATCAAATGAAGCTTCAACTTCAAATTTGAATCGTTCAAATTTGGATCGTTCAAATTTGAAAAGATCAAAAGTTGAAATTAATGATGCTACTGGATGTAGGAAGTCAATATGAATATGTAGGAAAAAGAATTACTAGATTGAAAATAACGGATCAGGTAATTCAACATAGCATTGAATCTGCTTAGAATGTTATGTAATAACTCTTTATGGACTAGAAGAGTAATCCGACTATGATCAAAATTATATGTTGGAAAGATGACACTAATTGTGCGAACAGAAAGATTACTTCAATACGAATCCGATGCAATTGGGTTCATCGGAAACAGAGCTACAGATAAAAAGATATGATCAAAAGAAGTTTGAATATGATCAAAAAAAGTTGAAAAATTTTATTTGATATATTCACTAGATATGTGGAATCAATACGAAAATGCAGGCGTTGGTTTTATCTAATTTGGATGAACGAGTAAAAAGTTATAGCTATTAGAAAAATCAGGGGTAAGGTGTTTTACGGAAGAAAAAATAGGTATCACTAAAAGAATTCTAGGTCTAATGTATAAATAAAAAGACTAATTGATAATATAATTATTTTACTGTACACTAATCTAAAAATAATTAGCTATGGAACTATTAAAAAATGCGAAGAAAGATACCTTTATAAGGTAGAGAAAAGACGGCTTCGGAGAGAGGAGACAACTTCCAGAGGTCCCACCGGAAAGAAGAACTATATTTTTCTTTAGTGAATCTAGTCAAACCAAATTTTTGATTTAACCCGAATCGGATGATTTTTTGAGGCTCTATAGGTCTATATTTATAGGTGGAAAAGAGGCTTAGGGGTTAAAGGCTAGGCAATGTGGGAATAAAAGTAGACGAAAAATAGAAAATAGAGAAGAGGTGCGCCATGGGCCAAAAGGTTTGGCCGGACACGCGCACGCACCACCGCTACGGTTATTTTTTTAATTTCGGCTAAAGTGCAAAAAAACTAGAAGAAAAAATGGCTGGTTGGGCCTCGCCCATGTAGAAAAAAAAAGATGGGGCGTCTGCTGCCACTATGCTACGCTTGTGGGTGACAAATAATTATGAGATGCCCGTATAGTTTTTTTAAATAGAAACAGAAAGGGAAACTAAATAATGAAAATAAAATAAAATTTTATATAGGCATATTATATATCAAAATTTTAAGATTTTTTCCTAAAACATGAACATATTTTCAGTGGCAAACAGATTCCACAAAAAATTAAATAAAGCAAATAGTGCTACTCGTTCTTTTAAAAACCAAATAAAAATATTTTAAAATGCCAAACTTTTTTCAAACTCATTTTCTCCACTTTCCTACTGTAGGGAATCTTTTCACCCTATTTTCCATATATTTTATTTTTGGAGAAAAATATTTGAATAAAAACCAAATAACTCCATATTGAAAATGTTTTTCAAAATACCTTCAAAGGGACTTTAAATTTGATTATTTTAAACTTCCAACTCATATTTCATATAATTTGAAGAAGTCATTTTATCTTCTCTCATGAAAACCATTGAGTTGCATAAAGTTTCTGAATTTGAAATATTTCCAAATGGAACTCAAATCTTTTTAAAACCTTTTTCATTTATTTAAATGGAAGAAGTCATATCATCTTCACTCTAGAGTTTTGTGATGAAATGAATCTGTATTCATGGAGATCATAAATGCAAGGCGAAAGTTTGGGAAAGTCATTTCATTCCTTCTCATTCAACTTTCAAAAAGTTTCAAATTTTACCCATTTTCACACAAGCAACCACACACAATCAAACAAACAATCAAAACTATTTATTTAATATAAAATTCAAAAATTTAGAATTTGGGGATGTTGTAGGCCGCCAGTGGGGTGGCGGCCACCTCCCGCCTTCGGGTCACGGCGGCAAAGCGGGCGATGCCCCTGGCTTTCAACGATGGTGTGGCGGCAACGGTGGCCGGCAACAGCTGCCGATGGGCACCGGCAGAGGAGCGTGTGGTGGGTGTTCCGCGCACATCCAACAGGGACGCCATGCGCACTACACTACGCCTGGGACTGCGCCGCCACCAGGGTGCAGCCTCCCAGATGGAGTTGTCCTCTGATGACGGCAGAGTGGCTGAGCGACGACGACGAACCGGTGCCATTGGTGATTGTGGGATAAGCAGACAAGATAAGCTACAAAGAGGGAGGGGATTTTGGGGGATTTCACCGAGTCAGATGGGAAACTTGCGCGGGAACCTACGAGGTTGCACGGGAACGGGCTCACCGACGATTCATTGGCGCCACCATTTGGCCAAAAGAATGCCCTCGCGCGCTGCGCAAGCTTGTGCTATAAGCCGTCTGCGGTAGCGGGGTGACAAGACGTGCGAGAGGAGGACGAAAGGCCACGTACACATACGGTTAATAAAAAAACATTTGCGATTTAATTACCTACTATACCCCCGTCCTGGTTTATAAGTATGATTTAACTAATAAAATACGAATGCATGTCGCCAAAGATTATATAGTTGGATTCTTATTTGAACATAGTTTCCAATTATATAATTTTTATAACACACATTAACATTTTGTTTGTTAAATTTGAGGGCAAAGTATTGCACAGAATATAAAGGGGACTATAGACTAGACAGAGGTGGTAGCACACGGCCGGTCTCTACACTGCGACAAAACTGTCGGCCGGCTTGTAGGCGACCCCTGCGTGTTCAACTGCTCTATGTGTGTGGTTGCTTGCGGTTCAGGCGGCCGCGGCGCGCTCTACTCATGTCCCGCCACGCGCGCTCTACTCTTGCGTCCCTCTGGGTGCTCTGCCCTCGTCCCTCCACGCACGCTGCCAGTGTTTGGGGCCGGCGCACGATCACACATGTTCGTGTGCATGCGGTTGCGCCGGGCGAGGCGCGATAATGCAGTTGCCCGCTGCAAAAACTTCCATGCAGACGCGTCGAGAATCCACGCCGCCCGGCCCCCTTTTATTCTTACAGCCATTTACCTTCATCTCTCGTCTCACACGACACAATAAGCACACCCACGAGGACACATACAGAGAGGACATCCAGCGGTTCCAATGGCGCTCCCCTGGCTCCAATGGCGCTCCCAGCGGCCGGCGACGACAACGGCAGGCAGTTCACCACGCAACACGTCATGGACACCCACGTGAGGGGGAAGGCTCTCTCGGTGGTGTACACGAACGATCTTGTCTCGGTGGAGAGCTCCATCCAAACTATGGAGTAGTTCCTTGCCGAGGAGAAGTAGCAAGTGGTCAGCTTCAACCTCGAGTACACCATGGGTCGTGCCGGGCACGATCAGAATGTTGACGTTGCCCAGTTGTGCGTGCGACATGACGTCCTCGTCTACCACTACCACTACCACGTGGCCACAACGCCTTGCGAGCATTTCTCTAGGTTTATCAACAGCTCCGACTACAGTTTCGCTGCGGTGGACACCACCAATGATCTAAAAGCGCTCAAGGTTTCGGGCTTGAAATGCCAGGATCCTGTCAATATCCAACGCCACTACAAGGTCTGGGGCAGCAAAAAAAACAAACTGAACTCCCTGGTTGACCTCGCCTCGGCCATCATCGACCCCTACTACATGAAGGTGAAGAATGAGAGCAATAAGGACAGGAACGCCTCAGTGTGTGGCATGAGAGACTGGATGAACAACATGTCAAGTACGTAGCCATGGACGTGTACACAAGCTACGAGATGTATAGGCGGATCATTAACATGAGGAACTATCTTCTTCTTGACCTAGACGAGGGATCGAGCCACATAGCAGTGGCGGGTGAGGGAGTCCTGGACTAAGGGTTCCTCGGGCGTCCGGCCTGTTGGACATGGGCCGGACTAATGGGCTGCAAAGATACGAGACCGAAGACTCTCTCCCGTGTCCGGATGGGACTCTCCTTGGCGTGGAAGGCAAGCTTGGCGACCGAATATGAAGATTCCTTTCTCTGTAACCGACCTTCTACAACCCTAGTCCCCTCTGGTGTCTATATAAACTAGAGGGCTTAGTCCGGATTGAGTTATACATTCAATCATAGTCATACAGGCTAGACTTCTAGGGTTTAGCCATTACGATCTTATGATAGATCAACTCTTGTAATACTCATATTCATCAAGATCAATCAAGCATGAAGTAGGGTATTACCTCCATAGAGAGAGCATGAACCTGGGTAAACATTGTGTCCCATGTCTCCTGTTACCATCGACCTTAGATGGACGGTTCGGGACCCCCTACCCGAGATCCGCCGGTTTTGACACCGACATTGGTGCTTTCATTGAGAGTTCCACTATGCCATGCTCAAAAGGTTTCATGGCTCCTTCAATCATCTACAACAATGATGTCCAAGGGGAAGTCTTCCTCCCCGGACAGATCTTCATGTTCGGCGGCTTCGCACTGCGGGCCAACTTGCTTGGCCATCTGGAGCCGATTGACAGCTACGCCCCTGGCCATCAGGTCAGATTTGGGAGCTTGAACAACTTTGCGGATATCCGCGGAGACTTGATCTTCGACGGATTCAAGACCACGACAGTCGCTCCCCGTCACCGTGATGAACATGACTTAAGATCTGTCATCGGGGCATACCCAGGAAATTACACCTGTAACCGCTCTGGCCTTAGATCCGGAGCAGGCCGTGCCATCCGAGGACGGGAAGCTCAACCCCGCCATGGAAGCCACAGACTCCATGGCGTCGGAGCCACACACAGACCTGACCTCTAGTAATGCCTATGTCACCGGTACCTCAGACTCGTTTCCGGCTGTAAGTTCCGAACTTTGTCCGTCCACGCATGTTGAACATGATCGATCATCGACCGTTGAATTCTGTGCCGCGGACATATTCCGGCACTCCCCTTTGGGCGATATGCTGAGCTCATTAAAAATTCTATCCTTAGCGGGGGATTCACAGCCAAACTATATCCGGTTCAAACTAGAAGCTGATGACGGGGAATTTCGCTTCCCACCCGCCACCCACTTCATAGCCACTGTCAAAGACTTAACTGATATGCTCGATTAGGGCTCCGAAGACATAGACGGTATGGACGATGATGGAGATGAGGAGCATGGCCAAAACCCGCTGTTCACCGGACGCTAGATGGCCACTTCTTCGTACAATGTATACATGGTGGATACACCTAAAGAACGTAACAACGACGACAAAGAAGATCCAGTCGAGGATAAACCTCCTGCGATACAGCCTAAACGTTGACGTCAGCGGCACCGCTCTAAGTCACGTCATGCAAAAGATAGCAATACCGGCATAGGAGAAGATAATACTCTGGACGGTGCTGAAGATAATGAAGACCCCGTTGAAGCAACTTCCGAACAAGAAGAACGGGAATATGGGCAAGTTAGCCCCAATGAACAGGCCATAAACGAAGACTCGGAGGACAGTAATTATCTTCCGCTCTCCGAGGATGAGGTGAGCCTCGGCAACGAGGATTTCATCGTGCCTGAGGAACCTCTCAAGCAGGAGCGCTTTAAGCGCCAGCTAATAGCCACCAGTAGGAGCCTAAAAAAGTAGCAGCATCAGCTTTAAGCTGATCAAGATATGCTAAATGATAGATGGACTGATGTCCTGACAGCCGAGGAATACGGCCTTAAGCACCCAGCCAAAAGTTACCCGAAGCGCAAATTGCTATCTCAGTTCGATGATGAGGCGCTGGAGCCCATACCATCATCACGCAATCGGGCTGACCGACCACCACGTGGTCGGGATAAAGCGGCAACTCAAGCCAAATACGAGCCCGCCCCTCCTCATTATAGAGGCAGAGATAAAACAGCTCGTGGTCACACATATGACCTTTAGCAGGACCTAAACAACAGAGCAGGATATACCAGATCGATCTACGGATCGCGAGGACGTGCTTCGACACGTGTCGACGGCTATCTATCCGGACGTGACAAACCTAGTCATGCATGGGCCAAATGTCGCAGACGGACTCCATCAGAGCTACGTTGCGATGTGGCCCGATATAGAGGCGCCTCACACCCTCTTTGCTTCACAGACGAAGTAATGGACCACGAATTCCCAGAAGGGTTTAAACCTGTAAACATCGAATCATACGATGGAACAACTGACCCCAGGGTGTGGATTGAGGACTTTATTCTCCATATTCATATGGCTCGTGGAGATGACCTCCACGCCATCAAATACCTTCCATTAAAACTCAAAGGGCCATCTCGGCACTAGTTAAACAGTCTACCTAAAAATTCTTATTGGCAGCTGGGAGGACTTGGAAAAAGCCTTCCTTGACAACTTCCAAGGTACATATGTCCGGCCACCAGATGCCGATGACTTAAGTCACATAGTTCAACAGCTTGGGGAGTCAGCCAGGAAATTCTTGACAAGTTTCCTAACTAAAAAGAACCAGATCATCAACTGTCCGGATGCCGAAGCCTTAGCGGCCTTTAAACATAGCATCCATGACGAATGGCTAGCCTACCACCTCAGCCAGGAAAAGCCGAAATCCATGGAAGCCCTCACAGCACTCATGACCCGCTTTTGTGCAGGTGATGATAGTTGGCTGGCCCGTAGCAAGAAACAGCAAATGAAACGGGCACCTTCGAGGCCAAAAATAGCAGCGGCAAGCTCCAACGCAGCAGACACAAACGCCGAAGCAATGGTGATAACACCAATGACACCACAGTCAACGCCGGATTCAGTGGCTCCAAGTCCGGTCAGCAGAAGAAGCCATATAAATGAAACAATAAGGGGCCATCCAGCTTGGACCGCATACTCGATCGTCCATGCCAGATCCATGGCACCCCAGACAAACCAGCTAATCATACCAACAGAGATTGTTCGGTTTTCAAACAGGCCGGCAAATTAAACGCCGAGAACAAGAAAAAGGGATGCAAAGCGAGGACGATGACGAGGAGCCCCGGCAACCGAACACAGGGGGACAGAGGAAATTTGCCCCTCAGGTCAAAATGGTGAACATGATATATGCTACACACATCCCCGGGAGGGAGCGCGAGCGCGCGCTCAGGGACATCTACGCGATGGAGCCAGTCGCCCCCAAATTCAATACATGGTCGTCATGCCCGATCACTTTTGATCGTCGGGATCATCCGACCAGTATCCATCATGGTGGTTCAGCTGCACTGGTCCTCGACCCAATCATTGATGGATTCCACCTGACGCGAGTCCTCATGGACGGCTGTAGCAGCCTCAACCTGCTCTATCAGGAGACAATGCGCAAAATGGGTATTAATCCATCATGGATCAAGCCCACAAAGACTACCTTTAAAGGAGTCATACCAGGTTTAGAGGCCCGCTGTATGGGCTCTATCACACTGGAGATTGTCTTCAGATCGCTGGACAACTTCCGAAGCGAGGAGTTAATCTTCGACATCGTCCCCTTTCGCAGCGGCTATCATGCACTGCTCGGACGCACCGCATTTGCTCTATTCAACGCCGTACCACACTATGCCTATCTCAAGCTCAAGATGCCAGGACCGCACGGCATCATAATAGTTAATAGAAACACGGAACGCTCCATCCGTACTGAGGAGTACACTGCTGCCTTAGCAGGAGAAGTACATAGCAGCCTTTTTAAGCAGAACCTCAATTCAGCGGCCGAGCCCCCGGACACTGTCAAGAGAGTCCGGACTACTCTGCAGCAGGACAGCTCGGCTCATCAAAAGCTCGACTAGCAATTCGGCCTCCGTCGGAGTCTCGATCAAGTAGCGGCGTTCGTACCGCGCGTACATAACTATGCACTCAAGATACCATGGGAATAGATGGAGGCATAACTAGCCTGTGATCCACAATACGAATCGACCGCTCCCGGACACACATACTCTCACTTTTTCCTTTTCTCCTTTTCAGGTTTTCTTTCCATAGGTTCTCCTTGGTGGCCCAATCACCGGTCCTTTGAAAGGATAAATATACCAAGATGGCACGAAGCACAGATGTACAGGGGAATTTTTAGGCGGTTTCTTTAACAACCACTCTACCTGTTCTTAGGACCCATACGCAGCTCTCTCTTGGTCATGGCTTAGCCTGTTGCTTATTGCACTATTTGTATCAATGTTCTTCAACGTATTACTCAAATTATAATAGAAACAGTTTGCAGCCCAAATTCTGCAGTCTTGGCTCATTACCCTTGCTCTTTTTTCTGTTTTCCTTTTCCTATTGATAACCTTATCAAATAGCATCCGTACACTTTGGTATGTTCGAATTTTCCAGGGGCTTCATAGCACCTCACAACACGGCAACAAAGTCCGAACACTTTCTACTGTTCGGCACCCCGAATTTAGCACTGGCTCCGAATCATGTCTTTGGTCAATTGTTGGGTTGCTCGGCACCTCTGCTTGCTACCTTACATTCTGCTACATTGGCTAGGGTAGTAAAGGGAGAACTATTGCGATTGTGCCTTGGTTTACCTGGATGAGCACCTCAGTACAGAAAGCCGAAAACTGACTGTCATGCTGCGGCGAGAGCCGGTCAGCTCTTCGAATGTCTCAAATCGTTAGAGATTTTTTCTGCATTACGCGAGGGATTGGTACTTGCCTGATCAGGTGTTTATAGCTTCCTAGTTTGGATACCAGGTGAGGGAGTCCCGGATTAGGGGGTCCTCGGACAGCCGAACTATATACTATGGCCGGACTATTGGACTATGAAGATACAAGATTGAAGAATTCGTCCCGTGTCCGGATGGGACTCTCCTTTGCGTGGAAGGCATGCTTAGCGATTCGTATATGTACATCTCCTCCCTTGTAACCGACTCTGTGTAACCCTAGCCCCTCCGGTGTGTATTTAAACCGGAGGGTTTTAGTCCGTAGGACAACAACAATCATACGATAGGCTAGCTTCTAGGGTTTAGCCTCTCCGATCTCGTGGTAGATCAACTCTTATAATACTCATATCATCAAGATTAATCAAGCAGGAAGTAGGGTATTACCTCCATCAAGAGGGCCCGAACCTGGGTAAACATTGTGTCCCCCGCCTCCTGTTACCATCTACCTTAGACGCACAGTTTGGGACCCCCTACCCGAGATCCGCCGGTTTTGACACCGACATTGGTGCTTTCATTGAGAGTTCCACTGTGTTGTCATCATAAGGCTTGATGGATCCTTCGATGATCGGCAACGAAGAAATCCAGGGTGAGATTTTCCTCCCCAGACAGATCTTCGTACTCGGCGGCTTTGCACTGCGGTCCAACTCGCTCGGCCATGTGGAGCAGATCGAGAGCTACGCCCCTGGCCATTAGGTTAGGTTTGGAAGCTTGAACTATACTGCCAACATCCGCGGAGACTTGATCTTCGACGGATTCGAACCCATGTCAGGTACGCCACACCGTCACGATGAGCATGATTTAGCTCTGCCATCGGACAGTGTTCGGGAGATCACACCTATAACTACTCTGGCTCTCAATCCGGAATAGATCACGCCGTCCGAGGACGGGTGGATGGACCCCGCCACGGAGGCCGCACACTCAGCAGCGATAGAGCCGAATACTGACTTCACCTCCTATGAGACCTGTGTTGCCGGACACTCGGATTCATCCCCAGCCACAGACTTCGAACCGCTCATGTTCGTGCCCATCCAATCTGATTGGGCACCGATCATGGAGTTCACCTCCACGTATATCTTTCAGCACTCGCCCCTAGGCGACATGCTAAACTCATTACAGTCTCTCTCCTTGTCAGGATACCCTTGGTCGAACTATGTCCGGCTCTAGTGGGAAGCGGACGGTGAAGAAATTCGTTCCCCACCCACCACCCACTTGGTAACCACTATCAACGACCTAATCGACATGCTCGACTTCAACTCCGGAGACATAAACGGTATGGATGAGGATAGGAACCACCGCCCATAGGGCGCTGGACTTCCACCTCATCATATGATATATACATGGTGGACACCCCCAAAGAAAGCGATGGCAATAAGGCAACGGAGGATAAACCCCCCGAGAAGCAATCCAAGAACCGGCGTCATCGGCGCCGCTCTAAGCCCCGCCATAGCAAAAACAGCGATACCGGCACAAGAGACAATAACGCTGCAAATAGTGCCGAAGACGAAGACAATCCCCTCCAGCCAGGCTTTGAGCAGGAGGATGGGCAAGCCAGCCCCAAGGAACAAGCAGCAGACGGAGAAGCACAGGATGACAATTACATGCCTCTCTCCGCAGACGAGGTGAGCCTCGGCGACGAAGAATTTATCGTGCCTCAGGATCCTGTCGAACAGGAGCGCTTCAAGCGCCGGCTTATTGCCACAGCAAAAAGCCTGAAGAAAAAACAACAACAGCTTCAAGCTGAGCAAGATCTGCTAGCAGATAGATGGATTGAGCTCCTGGCAGCCGAGGAACACGAACTCAAGCGCCCAATAAAAAGTTTCCCAAAGCATAGGTTGCTACCCCAACTTGAAGAAGAAGCATTAAAGCATGCGCTTCCAGTGTATGATGCGGGAGATCGGCCACCTCGTGGCCGCGACAAAGTGGCATATAAGCCTGAAGTCCAGCCCACACCTTGTCGCTAGTCAAACAAAAATAGCAAGGCCCACGGTAACACGCAGGACCTGTGAGACGTATTGGAAAACAAAGCAGGACACAAAAGAACGATCTTCGGATCACGAGGGCGCGCCCCAACACATGACGATGACCGTCATGCCGGATATACCAAAAACAAATCTGGCCGGGCCGAACACAACAGACAAGACTCGTACGAACTGTGTCGTGACATAGCCCGGCATAGAGGCGCCGCACACCCCCTATGCTTCACTGATGAAGTAATGGATCATGAATTCCCAGAAGGGTTTAAACCCATGAACATCGAATCATACGATGGTACTACTGACCCCGCGGTATGGATCGAGGATTTCTTCCTCCACATCCACATGGCCCGCGGGGATGATCTACACGCCATCAAGTATCTCCCATTGAAACACAAAGGACCGGCTCGGCATTGGCTGAATAGCCTGCCAGCAAACTCCATCAGAAGTTGGGAGAACCTGGCAGACGCATTCCTGGATAACTTCCAGGGCACATATATGCGACCACCGGATGCTGATGATTTGAGTCACATAACACAACAGCCCGGAGAGTCAGCCAGGAAATTCTGGACCCGGTTCCTAACCAAAAAGAACCAAATTGTGGAATGTCCGGATGCCGAAGCCCTAGCGGCCTTTAAACATAACATCCGTGACAAGTGGCTCGGCCGACATCTTGGCCAAGAGAAGCCAAGGTCCATGGCAGCCATCACGACGCTCATGACCCGCTTCTGCGCGGCCCAGTATAGCTGGTTGGCTCGTAGCAACAACATAGCAAGCAAAACTAGCAAATCAGAGGCCAGAGATAGCAACGGCAAACCCCGGCGCAACAAACACAAACGCCACAAACATGGTGAAAGCGCCGAAGACACGGCAGTCAATGCCGGATTTAATAGCTCTAAGTCCTGTCAGCGGACAGGGCCACTCAAAAATGACAATTCAGGTCCGTACAGTTTGGACCACATACTCGATCGTCCATGCCAAATTCATGGAAAACGAGGAACACCAGCTAATCATACCAACAAAGAATGTTGGGTCTTCAAACAAGCTGGCAGGTTAGGCACCAAAAACAAAGATAAGGGGTCTCAAAGCGATGACAGCGATAAGGAGCCCAGATCACCGAATAGAGGAGGACAAAAGAAATCTCTCCAGCAAATCCAAACGGTGAATATGGTAAACGCCACCCACACTCCCAACCCGGACCGGACGCACACCCTTAGGGATGTCGACCTAACGAAACCAGTCAGCCCACAGTACAAACTAGGGCCGATCACCTTCAACCAAATGGATCGTCCGGTCAACACCAGTCACGGCAATCCAGCCGCACTAGTCCTCGACCCAATAATTGACGGGTTCCACCTCACACGAGTCCTTATGGACGGAGGGAGCAGTCTAAATCTACTTTACCAGGACACAGTGTGAAAGATGGGCATCGATCATTCAATGATCAAACCCACTAAATACACCTTTAGAGGTATTATACCAGGCGTGGAGGCCAGCTGTACCGGCTCCATGGCCCTCGAGGTAGTCTTCGGATCACCAGACAATTACCGTGCCGAAGAGTTAATCTTCGACATCGTCCCCTTTCGTAGTGATTATCAGGCACTGCTCGGGCGAACTGCGTTCACTCGATTCAACGCGGTGCCACATTATGCCTACCGTAAACTCAAGATGCCTGGTCCGCGCGGCGTCATCACAGTTAATGGCGAGGCCGAACTCTCCCTCGGTACCACAGAGTACGCCGTGGCTTTAATAGCAGAAGCAAGGGAGGCACCTTTCAGTCAAATCTTGAGTCGACGGCTAAAACTCCGGACACATTCAAAGTAGGCCAAACTACTTCACGGCAGGATAGCCCGGATCGTCCAGGGCTCCACTAAACATTCTAGCGAAGTCCAGAACATGCCACATATCGCGGCTCAACCGCTCTCCGGCACACAAATATTTCTTACATTTCCTTTGCAGGCTCACCTTTGCGTAGACCGGGACCGGTGACATGGTACCAGCTCGAACGCACAAGGGAATCTTTAGATATTCCTCGCGACGTCCATCTGACTATACTCCGAATATGCACACATCTTCTTCCTTCCCGGTCCCAGCAGGTTCCACAGTCATATTCCCCCTTTTTATCGCATTACCTGTACTCATACGCTTTGTCGTATTATTCAAATACAACATGTGGATTTATATGATGATTATTTGCTGTTATTTCTAATTGAAACTCTTTTGTTAAGTGGCATCCGTACATCACGATATGCCTTTGCCAGGGGCTTCGTTTTACCCATAATATGGCAATAAAGTCTGAAAACCTTCACGGAAGTTCGGCACCCCGAACTTATAGCATTATATGCATCAGCTCTGAATCATGTCTTGGGTCAAATGTTGGGTTTGCCCGGCTCCCATGTTTTGGTGCCTTATGTTCCGCTATATCGGCTAAGGCGGCATAGGGAGAACTACTGCGATTGTGTCCCGGTTCTTCCGGACGAGCACCTCAGTAGAGAAAGCCAAAAAGTGACTGTCATGATACGGCGAGAGCTGGTCAGCTGTTCGAGAGGTTGTAAAATCTTTAAGGATTTGTCCCGCATAATGCCATAACCAATGCAGCGTGCGATGGATCGGTTCTTCTTCCGATCAGGTGCCTATAGGGCCCCTCGTGCGGTGTTCCGAACACCATGGGCTGCGCCTACCTTCCTAATGCTCCTATGGCTAAGTGAGAATGATAAAGCCCTATAGTCCGATTACCTGGTTCGCTGTGCTGAACACCTCCTTCAAAGGACCCAACACTAGGGTAAAGAGTGATCAGGTTTATCCCGAACACCCCTGTATTTCTTACGAGTGGGCAGAAGCCGACGACTGGCCAATTCTCAGGTTTAATATATAAAACGACCGCGCAGGAGGGTAAACTTTTACAACAGGCAAAAAATAATAGAAATGACCTTGTTCACACATTACAAAGGACAACATGACTATATTCATGGACATACAATGTACTTGGTGCATTGCTCCGCCGCAAGGCAGGATCCTTTCAGGACACTTTCATAATACAATTCGGGCTTGCGGTGCTCCTTTCCCTCTGGCGTTCCCTCAGTCATCAGCTTTTCAGGATCCATCTTCCCCCAGTGCACCTTTGGGCAGGCAAAGGCCATTCGTGCACCTTCTATGCAGACCGACCGCTTGATGACGTCAAGTCGAGGGCAGGCACTAACAAGCCGCTTCACGAGTCTGAAGTAGCTACCTGGAATCGGCTCGGCCGTCCATAGCCAGATAATGAAATCCTTCATGGCTAGTTCAGCCGCCTTATGCAGTTCGATCAGCTGTTTCAGTTGATCGGTAAAAGGCACCGGATAATTCGGTGCTAGATACTGCGACCAGAAGAGCTATTCCCCTCTTCGACTCGGTAGAGTTGGGCGGCATCCAATATGCTGCGAGGAAGTTCTGTAAATACCCCTGGAGAAATCCGAACTTAAAATTATAAAGCATAATTTTCTCCTGAAATACTTGCTTTACATGGAAAAAGACCTTACCCGCCGTGATCTCCCTCGCCTCTTGGATCTCCTGCAGGCCATCTTGGGTTTTCCCACGGGCATCGCACACGGCCTGATGAGCCCTGGTGAGTTCGGATTCTTTCTCCATTAAACTCTGCTCCAGGGTCTCGCATTTTTTCATGGCCTCTTGGAGCTCTCGGCTAGCTTCCACAACCATGGCCTCATGCTTCTCACGAAGAGCCTGCTCTGCGGCTGCCTTTTCCTCGGCCTCGGCAACAGTCTTCTTCAGAGCCTCGACTTCAGTCATCACCCCTGGCGCAAATCATGACACATACTATATCATACTGAAAAT
Organism: Triticum urartu; assembly: GCF_003073215.2. Lineage (NCBI taxonomy): Eukaryota > Viridiplantae > Streptophyta > Magnoliopsida > Poales > Poaceae > Triticum > Triticum urartu. Next base: position 374,447,574 of record NC_053024.1, read on the forward strand.
TCGTTCACACTAAACACAAACAAGATTTATGCATACCTTGTTGATCTTCCAACTACCTTTTTAACTGGCCAAGCTCCGCTTCGGCCCGCTCCAGACTTTGATTCAGTCCAGAAACCTCCACGGTATGAGCGGCAGTAGCCGCTACAGACGCCTGCTTACAAAAGAAGAGAGATAGATGTCATCAAATGAGTCTTCCTGTGAAAAATATATTTGATCCTCTGTCTGGTTCTTTCGTTCACCGGTCAGTGTATCAGGGGCATACTATGACACTCTTCGAAACCGTATAAAACATACCTCAAAACCTCTCATAAGGTTCATACAGGCTTCATTCAGTCCATTTTCAGTGGACTGAATCTTCTCAATCACCGCACCCATAAGGGCACGGTGCTCATCGACGATGGAGGCGCTCTTTAGCGCTGCCAATAAAGCACCCGACGCCTCTGGATGGACAGAGGTCGCCGGTGGAACTAGGACGCTCTCTCTAGCCGAGGAAGGGCGCCTGCTTGATTCCGGAGCCGTATTGGTCTCCGAAATTGTGTCCGACTAGGGGATGAATTCAAGACGGTCCCCGCCGTAGATACGTCCATTTTGCATCATGCTTTTATATCGATATTTATTGCATTATGGACTGTTATTTCACTTTATGTCACAATACTTATGGCTATTCTCTCTTATTTTACAAGATTTACATAAGGAGGGAGAATGCCGGCAGCTGGAATTCTGGGCTGGAAAAGGAGCAAATATTGTAGACCTATTCTGCGCAACTCCAAAAGCCCTGAAACTCCACGGAACATCTTAAAATAAATAAAGAAAAATCCTCACCAAAGATGAAGGCCAGGGGGCCCACACCCTGCTCATGAGGGTGGGGGGCGCGCCGTGCCCCCCCTCCTAGGGCGCGCCCCCTACCTCGTGGGCCCCCTGGTGGGTCTCCGACGTCCATCTTCTGCTATATGAAGTCTTTCAATGAGAAAAAAATAAGAAGGAACTTTTTGGGACGAGACTCCGCCGCCACGAGGCAGAACCTTGGCGGAACCAATCTAGAGCTTCGGCAGAGCTGTTCTGTCGGGGATACTTCCCTCCGGGAGGGGGAAATCATCACCATCGTCATCAGCAATGCTCCTCTCATCGGGAGAGGGCAATCTCCATCAACATCTTCACCAGCACCATCTCATGTCCAAACCCTAGTTCATCTCTTGTATCCAATTCTTGTCTCAAAGTCCGGGATTGGTGCTAGTAGGTTACTAGTAGTGTTGATTACTCCTTGTAGTTGATGCTAGTTGGTTTATTTGGTGGAAGATCATATGTTCAGATCCTATATGCATATTATTACCCCTCTGATTATGAACATGAATATTCTTTGTGAGTAATTACGTTTGTTCCTGAGGACAAGGGAGAAGTCTTGCTATTAGTACTCATGTGAATTTGGTATTCGTTTGATATTTTGATAACATGTATGTTGTCTAGCCTCTAGTGGTGTTATGTGAACATCGACTACATAACACTTCACCATTATTTGGGCCTAGAGGAAGGCATTGGGAAGTAATAAGTAGACGATGGGTTGCTAGAGTGACAGAAGCTTAAACCCTAGTTTATGCGTTGCTTTGTAAGGGGCTGATTTGGATCCACATGTTTCATGCTATGGTTAGGTTTACCTTAATACTTTTGTTCTAGTTGTGGATGCTTGTAATAGAGGTTAATCATAAGTGGGATTCTTGTTCAAGTGAGAACAGCACCCAAGCACCGGTCCACCCACATATCAAATTATCAAAGTATCGAATGCGAATCATATGAACGTGATGAAAACTAGCTTGATGATATTCCCATGTGTCCTCGGGAGCGCTTTTCCTTATATAAGAGTTTGTTCCGGCTTGTCCTTTGCTACAAAAAGGATTGGGCCACCTTGCTGCACTTTATACTTTTGTTACTTGTTGCTCGTTACAATTTATCTTATCACAAAACTATCTGTTACCACTTATTTCAGTACTTGCAGAGAATACCTTGCTGAAAACCGCTGATCATTTCCTTCTGCTCCTCGTTGGGTACTACACTCTTACTTATCGAAAGGACTACGATAGATCCCCTATACTTGTGGGTCATCAAGACTCTTTTCTGGTGCCGTTGCCGGGGAGTGTAGCGCCATTGGTAGGTGGAATTTGGTAAGGAAAAATTTATTTAGTGTGCTGAAATTTACTGTCACTTGTTACTATAGAAAGTAATTCTCTGAGGGGCTTGTTCGGGTTATCTTCATCTCGTCCAGTAGAGCAAAGAGTTGCTCCTCAACCTACTGAACCTATTGAAAATGAAACTCCTTTTGAATTTCCTTCGGGTATGATGGAAAAACTGCTAGCTAACCCTTTTACAGGAGATGGAACAAAGCATCCTGATGAGCACTTAATATATGTGGATAAAGTTTGTGGATTATTTAAGCTTGCAGGTGTACCCGATGATGTTGCTAAGAAGAAGGTCTTCCCTTTATCTTTGAAGGGAGACGCATTGATATGGTATAGGCTATGTGATGATATGAGATCATGGAACTATAAAATATTGAAATTGGAATTTCATCAAAAGTATTACCCTATGCATCTTGTTCATCGTGATCATAATTATATATATAATTTCTGGCCTCGCGAAGGAGAAAGCATCGCTCAAGCTTGGGGGAGGCTTAAATCAATGTTATATTCATGCCCCAATCATGAGCTCTCGAGAGAAATAATTATGCAAAGTTTTTATGCTCGGCTTTCTCATAATAATCAAACCATGCTCGATACTTCTTGTGCTGGCTCTTTTATGATGAAGACTATTGAATTCAGATGGAATTTATTGGATAGAATTAAACGCAACTCTGAAGATTGGGACCTCGACGAAGGTAAAGAGTCAGGTATGACACCTAAGTTTGATTGTGTTAAATCTTTTATGGACACCGATATTTTCCGTAAGTTTAGCACTAAATATGGACTTGACTCTGAGATAGTAGCTTCTTTTTGTGAATCTTTTGCTACTTATGTTGATCTCCCTAAGGAGAAGTGGTTTAAATATCATCCTCCCATAGAAGTAAAAGTAGTTGCACCTATTAAAGTTGAAGAAAAGACTGTCACTTATAATGATCCTATTGTTCCTACTTCTTATGTTGAGAAACCACCTTTCCCTGTTAGAGTAAAGGATCATGCTAAAGCTTCAACTGTTATTCGTAAAAGCAATACTAGAACTTATACACCCCCTGAGCAAGTTAAAGTAGAACCTGATATTGCTATTGTTAAAGATCTCTTGTCTGGTAATATTGATGGGCATGTTATTCAGTTCGAAGGTGAAACTGCTAGAATTGCTAAACCTTGTGCTAAAGATAAACATAGACCTATGGTAGGGGTGCCTGTTATTTCTGTTAAAATAGGAGATCATTGTTATCATGGCTTATGTGATATGGATGCTAGTGCTAGTGTTATACCTTATGACTTGTATAAAGAAATCAAGCATGAAATTGCACCTGCTGAATTAGAAGATATTGATGTCAGAATTAAACTTGCCAATAGAGATACTATTTCAGCGATGGAAATTGTTAGAGATGTTGAAGTCTTGTGTGGGAAAACTAAATATCCTGCTGATTTTCTTGTTCTTACTTCTCCTCAAGATAGCTTTTGTCCCATTATATTTGGTAGACCCTTCTTGAACACTGTTAATGCTAGGATAGATTGTGAAAATAATGTTGTTACTATTGGCTTGGATGATATGGTTCATGAGTTTAATTTCTCTAAATTTAGTAAACAACATCGTGAGGAAGAATTACCTAGTAAGGATGAGATTATTGGTCTTGCTTCTATTGCCGTACCTCCTAGTGATCCTTTAGAACACTATTTGCTAGGCCATGAAAATGATATGTTCATGAATGAAAGAAGGGAAATAGATGAAGTATTCTTTAAACAGGAACCTATTCTGCAACACAACTTGCCTGTTGAAATTTTAGGGGATCCTCCTCCACCCAAGGGTGACCCCGTGTTTGAGCTTAAACCATTGCTTGATAATCTTAAATATGCTTATCTTGATGAAAAGAAGATATATCCTGTTATTATTAGTGCTAACCTTTCAGAGCATGAAGAAGAAAGATTATTGAAAACTCTGAAGAAGCATCGTGCTGCTATTGGATATACTCTTGATGATCTTATGGGCATTAGTCCCACTCTATGTCAACATAAAATAAATTTGGAAGCACATGCCAAACCAGTTTGTGATGCTCAACAACGTCTGAATCCTAAAATGAAAGAAGTGGTAAGAAAAGAAATACTCAAGCTTTTGGAGGCAGGTATAATTTATCCCGTTGCTGATAGTCAGTGGGTAAGTCATGTCCATTGTGTCCCTAAGAAGGGAGGTATTACTGTTGTTCCTAATGAGAAAGATGAATTGATTCCACAAAGAATTATCACAGGTTATAGGATGGAAATTGATTTCCGCAAATTAAATAAAGCTACTAATAAAGATCATTACCCCTTACCTTTTATTGATCAAATGCTAGAAAGATTATGCAAACATACACACTATTGCTTTCTAGATGGTTATTCTTGTTTCTCTCAAATACCTGTGTCGGCTAGAGATCAATCAAAGACTACTTTTACATGCCCATTTGGTACTTTTGCTTATAGACATATGCCTTTTGGTTTATGTAATGCACCTTCTACCTTTCAAAGATGCATGATGGCTATATTCTCTGACTTCTGTGAAAAGATTTGTGAGGTTTTCATGAACGATTTTTCCGTCTATGGTTCCTCTTTTGATGATTGCTTGAGCAATCTTGATCGAGTTTTGCAGAGATGTGAAGAAACTAATCTTTTCTTGAATTGGGAAAAGTGCCACATTATGGTTAATGAAGGTATTGTCTTGGGGCATAAAGTTTCTGAAAGAGGTATTGAAGTTGATAAAGCCAAGGTCGATGCTATTGAAAAGATGCCATGTCCCAAGGACATCAAAGGTATAAGAAGTTTCCTGGTCACGCCGGATTTTACAGGAGGTTCATTAAGGACTTCTCAAAAATTTCTCGGTCTCTGACTAATTTATTGCAAAAAAATATACCATTTGTCTTTGATGATGATTGTGTAGAAGCATTTGAAATACTTAAGAAAGCATTAGTCTCTGCACCTGTTGTTCAGCCACCTGATTGGAATTTACCCTTTGAAATTATGTGTGATGCTAGTGATTATGCTGTAGGTGCTGTTCCAGGGCAAAGAGTTGATAAGAAATTAAATGTTATTCATTATGCTAGTAAGACTCTAGACAATGCTCAAAGAAATTATGCTACAACTGAAAAAAGAGCTTTTAGCAGTTGTATTTGCTCATGATAAGTTCAGACCTTATATTGTTGATTCTAAAGTAACTATTCACACTGATCATGCTGCTATTAAATACCTTATGGAAAATAAAGATGCTAAACCTAGACTTATTAGATGGGTTCTCTTGCTACAAGAATTTGATTTGCATATTGTTGATAGAAAGGGAGCTGAGAACCCCGTTGCAGACAACTTGTCTAGGTTAGAGAATGTTCTTGATGACCCACTACCTATTGATGATAGCTTTCCTGATGAACAATTAAATGTTATAAGTACTTCTCGTAGTACTCCATGGTATGCTGATTATGCTAATTATATTGTTGCTAAGTTTATACCACCTAGCTTCACATACCAGCAAAAGAAAAAGTTTTTCTATGACTTGAGGCATTACTTTTGGGATGACCCACATCTTTATAAAGAAGGAGTAGATGGTGTTATTAGACGTTGTGTACCTGAGCATGAACAAGAACAGATCCTACGCAAGTGTCATTCCGAGGCTTATGGAGGACACCATGCTGGAGATAGAACTGCACATAAGGTATTGCAATCTAGTTTTTATTGGCCTACTCTCTTCAAGGATGCCCGTAAGTTTGTCTTGTCTTGTGATGAATGTCAAAGAATTGGTAATATTAGTAGATGTCAAGAAATGCCTATGAATTATTCTCTTGTTATTGAACCATTTGATGTTTGGGGCTTTGATTATATGGGACCTCCTGCCTCTAATGGATACACACATATTCTAGTTGCTGTTGATTACGTTACTAAGTGGGTAGAAGCTATTCCAACTAGTAGTGCTGATCATAACACTTCTATTAAAATGCTTAAAGAAGTTATTTTTCCGAGGTTTGGAGTCCCTAGATATTTAATGACTGATGGTGGTTCACACTTTATTCATGGTGCCTTCTGTAAAATGCTTGCTAAATATGATGTTAATCATAGCATTGCATCTCCTTATCACCCACAGTCTAGTGGTGAAGTAGAGTTGAGCAATAGAGAGCTCAAATTAATTTTGCAAAGGACTGTTAATAGGTCTAGAAAGAATTGGTCTAACAAACTTGATGATGCATTATGGGCATACATAACTGCATACAAAAATCCTATGGGTATGTCTTCGTATAAAATGGTTTATGGAAAAGCATGTCACTTACCTCTCGAACTAGAACATAAGGCATATTGGGCTATTAAAGAGCTCAACTATGATTTCAAACTTGCCGGTGAAAAGAGGTTATTTGATATTAGCTCACTTGATGAATGGAGAACCCAAGCTTATGAAAATGCCAAGTTGTTTAAAGAAAAAGTTAAAAGATGGCATGACAAAAGGATACAAAAGCGTGAGTTTAATGTAGGTGATTATGTATTGCTATACAACTCTCATTTAAGATTTTTTGCAGGAAAACTTCTCTCTAAATGGGAAGGCCCCTATGTTATCGAAGAGGTCTATCGTTCCGGTGCCATAAAAATCAACAACTTCGAGGGCACAAATCCGAAGGTGGTAAACGGTCAAAGAATCAAACATTATATCTCAGGTAATCCCATAAATGTTGAAACCAATATTATTGAAACCGTAACCCCAGAGGAATACATAAGGAACACTTTCCGGAACGTTTTAGACTCCGAAAAGGAATAGGTATGTGGTACGGTTAGTAAACCGACTCCAAAACAATTTTTAAGGCAATATTTCTCCATCTTGGAATATTTAGAAAAATAGAAAAATAAGTAGCAATCCGGGAAGGACACAAGGGCCCCACGAGGGTGGTGGGCGCGCCCTACCCCTCTGGGCGCGCCCCCTACCTTGTGAGCACCTCGTGTGCCTTCCGAACTTTGTTTTCTTGCACGATACGTATTTTGGTCGGTAAAAATTCATTATATAACCTCCCGAAGGTTTTGACTCCCGTATCACGCAAATCTCCTCTGTTCTTGTTTCGAGCTGTTTTTCTGACAGATCTAGGTTATTATGACGGCCCCAAGCGCCTCCAAGGGCAAGTTCTTCGAGAAGGTCATCAACCATTACCTCGCGAAGGTGCTGCGACACCCTCAAACCATTGAGTTGCATGATGGGTTGCTGCACATCCACGATGAAGAGGGACCAAAGGGGACCGGAAGCATGGAGATGAGGCTTGAAGCAGTGGAGCAACAAGTTTTCAAGTGCCAAGGGATGGTGGAACATGGACTCAACTCTAACCACATGATGATCGCAGAGTTCACTAGCAACCACAGGTTGGATGCTGACAGCATCGGGGAGACTATCTTCAAGCTTCATGAGAAGATCGAGCACCTCCATGCCCAAATCTATGACCTGAAAAACCAAAACTGTGAGTATGAATATAGATTCAAAAGGATGAGTTTGGCTGCAGATTTGAGGATCCCGGAGACTCGATCATCTTTCTATGATGGAGAACCTATGCCTTGGAAGATGGACGCAAGGCCCGCATCATCTACAACACCTCCACCTTCTTCACCGACAAAGGAGATATAATCACATGGGTATGGGCACTCCCCTTGGCAACTGCCAAGCTTAGGGGAGGTGCCTCGGTATCGTATCACAATCACAACTCCTATCTTTACCTTTTTTTCTTAGTTCGATCCTATTAGTAGTATCTTGATCTAGTAGAATAAAGTTTATGGCATGATCTAGTTTTGAGTTTTGCTTTATGATCTTTCTTTGTAATCGAGTCCGTGAGCTATATATAATAAAGATTAGTGTTGAGTCAAGGGCTTGATTATTTTGCCATGATCTTGGGTGAAAAAAAGAAAAGAGAAAAAGAATAAAAAGAAACAAAAAGTTCACATTGATCTTATTGAGAGTAATGACTTCACATAGAAAGAGTATGATGATTAAAAGTTGTTGGGAGTTGGCAGACATAGCTTTGGTCATTGTTGCAATTAATAGGAAGTAATAAGGAAAGAGAGGTTTTCACATATAGATATATTATCATTGACATCTTTTATGATTGGGAGCACTCATTAAAATATGACATGCTAAAGAGTTGATGTTGGACAAGGAAGACAACGTAATGAGTTATGTCTTTCTTATATCTAAGATAAAGTATGTTGTCATGGATCCTCTAACTTGTTGAGCTTGCCTTTCCCCCTAATGCTAGCCAAATTCTCAGCACCAAGTAGAAATACTACTTGTGCTTCCAAATACCCTTAAACCAGTTTTGCCATGAGAGTCCACCATATCTACCTATGGATTGAGTAAGATCCTTCAAGTAAGTTGTCATCGGTGCAAAGCAAAAAAATTGCTCTAAATATGCATGATTGATTGGTGTGGGAGAAATAAGCTTTATATGATCTTGTGATGTGGAAATAAAAAAAGCGACGGACTGCATAATAAAGGTTCATATCACAAGGGGCAATATAAAGTGACGTTCTTTCCCATTGAGATTTTGTGCATCCAACCATAAAAGCGCATGGCAACCTCTGCTTCCCTCTGCGAAGGTCCCATCTTTTATTATTATCTTCTACCTTATGCAAGAGTCACGGTGATCTTCACCTTTCCTTTTTATCCTTGAGGTAAAAGGTTGTGGGGCAAAACTATAAGCCCCTATCTTTCTCTGTGTCCGATTAAAACTTCATAACCACAAGTATTGCGTGAGTGTTAGCAATTATGAAGGACTAAATGATAGTTGAGTATGTGGACTTGCTTTTTAGCTCTGACATAGACTCTTTTCGATGTTATGATAAATTGCAATTGCTTCAATGACTGAGAATTATAGTTTGTCGGAGCCCAATAAGGTTTATGATTTATACTTTTGCATTGTGAATAGATCATCACTTGAACATAAGTAATCATATGACAAAATATATATATGTTGTTGTTATGAGAATAATCATGATGCCTTCATGTCCGTATTTTATTTTTATCGATGCCTCTACCTCTAAACATGAGGACATATTTATTGTTATCGGCTTTTCGCTTGAGGACAAGCGAGGTCTAAGCTTGGGGGAGTTGATACGTCCATTTTGCAGCATGCTTTTATATTGATATTTATTGCATTATGGATTGTTATTTCACTTTATGTCACAATAATTATGGCTATTCTCTCTTATTTTACAAGATTTACATAAGGAGGGAGAATGCCGACAGCTGGAATTCTGGGCTGGAAAAGGAGCAAATATTAGAGACTATTCTGCACAACTCCAAAAGTCCTGAAACTCCACAGAACATCTTGAAATAAATAAAGAAAAATCCTCGCCAAAGATGAAGGCCAGGGGGCCCACACCCTGCTCACGAGGGTGGGTGGCGCGCCCCCCCTCCTAGGGCGCGCCCCCTACCTCGTGGGCCCCCTGGTGGGTCTCCAACGTCCATCTTCTGCTATATGAAGTCTTTCGATGAGAAAAAATCAGAAGGAACTTTTTGGGACGAGACTCCGCCGCCACGAGGCGGAACCTTGGCGGAACCAATCTAGAGCTCCGGCAGAGCTGTTCTTCCGGGGATACTTCCCTCCGGGAGGGGGAAATCATCACCATCGTCATCACCAACGCTCCTCTCATCGAGAGAGGGCAATCTCCATCAACATCTTCACCAGAACCATCTCATGTCCAAACCCTAGTTCATCTCTTGTATCCAATTCTTGTCTCATAGTCCGGGATTGGTGCTAGTAGGTTGCTAGTAGTGTTGATTACTCCTTGTAGTTGATGCTAGTTGGTTTATTTGGTGGAAGATCATATGTTCAGATCCTATATACATATTATTACCCCTCTGATTATGAACATGAATATGATTTGTGAGTAATTACGTTTGTTCCTGAGGAGAAGGGAGAAGTCTTGATATTTTGATAAGATGTATGTTGTCTACCCTCTAGTGGCGTTATGTGAACATCGACTACATAACACTTCACCATTATTTGGGCCTAGAGGAAGGCATTGGGAAGTAATAAGTAGACAATGGGTTGCTAGAGTGACAGAAGCTTAAACCCTAGTTTATGCGTTGCTTCGTAAGGGGCTGATTTGGATCCACATGTTTCATGCTATGGTTAGGTTTACCTTAATACTTTTGTTGTAGTTGCGGATGCTTGCAATAGAGGTTAATCATAAGTGGGATGCTTGTTCAAGTAAGAACAGCACCCAAGCACCGGTCCACCCACATATCAAATTATCAAAGTATCGAACGCGAATCATATGAACGTGATGAAAACTAGCTTGACGATATTCCCATGTGTCCTCGGGAGCGCTTTTCCTTATATAAGAGTTTGTTCCGGCTTGTCCTTCGCTACAAAAAGGATTGGGCCACCTTGCTGCACTTTATTTACTTTTGTTACTTGTTGCTCGTTACAATTTATCTTATCACAAAACTATCTGTTACCACTTATTTCAGTACTTGCAGAGAATACCTTGCTGAAAACCGCTTATCATTTCCTTCTGCTCCTCGTTGGGTTCGACACTCTTACTTATCGAAAGGACTACGATAGATCCCCTATACTTGTGGGTCATTAGCCGTCGACTCTTGTGGGTATCTTCTCCCCCATGTCTCTGGCCCCTGATGTTTGACCTCCAGGCATCGCGTTCATGATTTTCTCCGCCCCTCCTTGGACGGAGTCCCTCTGGGACGAAGCCTCGGTGTTGATCACATGTTCGGGGGGAGGGCCTTCGGAGGCGTCCCGCTCTCCATAGAATCCGAGCTCAGCAAATCCTCGGACGAGGATTGTTCGGAACGGAACCCGTCGGACTACAAAAATATGGCTCATGTTAAAATACTATGCCATGATGGGTCCGGACACATGAACGTGTTCGGATTTTATATACTTACGAGTTCACTAGTGGCTGGGCCCTAGGATCCCACACCAGGCTGCTATCGGCGACGGCAATGGACTCTTCCGGAAGAAGAGTTTTTCCCCTTTTAGGGGACTCGGCCTCCAAGTGTGCGGAGGCCGTCCTCTTATTTCTTCCCCCTACTGGGGATTTGTCTTCCTCCTCCTCGTCCTCTTCGGAGGTGGGTCGGGCACGGTGACAAAGGCCGCCCCGGGTCTTTTTTGCCTCCTTTTCGGTCTTCTTCTCCGGCACCTTGTAAGGCGCCGGGTCCAACATCTTCGTCAGAAGTGGGCCGGTCGGTTCTTCGGGCAGCGGGGCCGGACATTGGATCTGCCCCGCCTTCTTCGTACAGCCCTAGAAGAGTTGTGTAAAACACATGAAGCATTTCCCTTGAGTTATGTGAATAAAACATATGGTAACTTACCGAGCTTGCAGGGCGGGACAGTTGGTACCCGCGGTCCTCGGCCGAGTCCGGCCATGATTTGCCAGGCTTAAAAAGCAACTTCCAAATGCCTTTGTGCGAGGAGCCAAAGAGCTCTCGCAGGGTTTGGTGCTTGGTCGGATCGAATTCCCATAGATTGCAAGTCCGGTGTTGACAAGGTAGGATCCGACGGACTAACATCACTTGGACTACATTGACAAGTTCGATAGTCTTGTCTTACATATCCTTGACGCGCGTCTGGAGCGCCAGCAGTTCGTCGGACGAAGACCAGTCCAGGCCCTTCTTGAGCCAGGACATGAGCCGTAGAGGGGCTCCGGATCGGAACTCGGGAGCAGCGCCCCACTTCACGCTGCACGGCTCGGTAATGTAAAACCACTCATGTTGCCACTCCCTGACGGAATCATTGAAGGTACCTGTTGGCCATGTGACGTTGGGCATCTTGCTCACCATAGCGCCACCGCACTCAGCATGCTCATTGCCCACTACCTTGGGCTTCACATTAAAAGATCTTCGGCCATAAGCCGAAGTGTGGCGGGATGTGGAGAAAAGCCTCGCACACGACAATGAATGTCGAGATATTGAGGAAGGAATTGGGGGATAGATCATGAAAATCGATCCCGTAATAATACATGATGCCACGAACAAATGGGTGGAGGGGAAACCCTAGCCCGCGGATAACATGAGGGAGCAATACGACCCTTTCGTGGGGTTCCGGGGTTGGGACGATCTGTCCCGCCATCGGGAGACGGTGGCCGATTTCCTGGGCTAGATACCCGGCCTCCCGAAGTTTCTTGATGTACTTCTTCCGGACGGTAGAGGCCATCCAATTGCCTCCCGCTCTGGACATATTTGGTGTGGTTCTTCGGAGAAAATGCGAACTTCGGCGCTGGAGCTCGAGTGCGCAAGAATGGATGGGCAGGAGAGAAGAAGGCGTGGGTAAAAAGGTGGAACCCTTACCCCTTTATAAAGGCGGAAGAAACTATGCGCCTCCCCACTTTCCTGGTAAAACTGGCTTATTCCCCAAGCATCATGATGGATGGCGCGGTTGGGTTACCCACACCCATATTGATGAGAATCCCGTGATAAGGGGACACGATCTCTGCTTCGACAAGATGTGCCAAGAAAACTGCCTCGCAATATGTGCAGTAGCTGGTTGAGAAAAACGGTTCGAATAATAACCGGGGCCATGACATGATGTCATGTTATGAAAAGTTGTCAGAGGATTAGATTTGTGGAAATATTATACTCTCTGTGGTGGTATGTGGAATTTTTTTTTCAGAGTCGGACACTATCCTTGTGTTCAAAATCTTCTATGGAGTATTCGGAAGAGGAACCCGCCTTGCAATGCCGAAGAAAATCTGCGCGTCGGACTCGTCGTCATTGAAGCCTGGTTCCGGGGCTACTGAGGGAGTCCTGGATTAGGGGGTCCTCGGACAGCCGGACTATATACTTTGGCCGGACTGTTGGACTATGATGATACAAGATTGAAGACTTCGTCCCGTGTCCGGATGGGACTCTCCTTTGCGTGGTAGGCAAGCTTGGCGATTCGGATATGTAGATCTCCTGTGTAACCCTAGCCCCTCCGGTGTCTTTATAAACTAGAGGGTTTTAGTCCGTAGGACAACAACAATCATACCATAGTCTAGCTTCTAGGGTTGAGCATCTCCGATCTCGTGGTAGATCAACTCTTGTAATACTCATATCATCAAGCAGGAAGTAGGGTATTACCTCCATCGAGAGGGCCCGAACCTGGGTAAACATTGTGTCCCCCGCCTCCTGTTACCATCCTCCTTAGACGCACAGTTCGGGACCCCCTACCCGAGATCCGCCGGTTTTGACACCGACACCATGGGCTGCGCCTAAATTTTTATCGTCAAACTCCTATGGCTAAGTGAGGGTGTTCAAGCCGAATAGTCTGATTGCCTGGTTCGCTGTGTTAAACACCTCCTTCAAGGACCAGACAATTGGATCAAGAGTGTTTAGATTATATCCCGAACATCCCCGTACTTCCTACGTGGGGGCAGAAGCCGGCGACTGGCCAACTCCCAGATTTCACACAATACGGTCGCACAGGAGGTGATTTTTTTAAACAAACATTATATTACATAAAAAAATTTGTTTCATCATACAAGGCAGAGACACACATGAATATGTTCATTCAAACATAATTTCTTACGCACATTGCGTTGCCACAATGCAGGACCCCTCCAGGACGTCTTCAAAATACCGCTCCGGCGTGCGGTGCTCCTTGCCTTCAAGTGGCCCCTCGGTCACTAGCTTGACGTCATCCATCTTCGCGCACCACACCTTGACGCGGGCGAAGGCCATACGCATGCCCTCGATGCAAGCCAACCTCTTGACGATGTCCAGCCGGGGGCCGGCACCTACCAGCCGCTTAACAATTCTGAAGTAGCTGCTGGGTATAACTTTGGCATGCCACAGCCGGATTATTAAATCCTTAATGGCCAGTTCGGCCACCCTATGCAGCTCAACTAGCTGTCTTAGCTGATCGTTGAAGGGCACTGGATGTTCTAGCGCAAGGTAATGCGACCCAAACAACTTCTCCGTTGAGCTCCCTTCTTCGGCTCGGAAGAACTCTGCAGCGTTGGACACGTGGCGTGGTAGATCCGCAAATGCCCCTGGAGAACTCTGAATCCGGGTTAGTAAGAAATACTTCTTCTTCACATACTTGCTTTGCATACTAAATGCCTTACCCGTCGCGATCTTCTTGGCCTCCTGGATCTCCTGGAGGGTACCCTGGGCTTCAACCCGGGCCGCTTCCGTGCTTTGGCGAGCCTTGGTGAGTTCGATCTCTCAAGCCAAAACATCGCACTCCAAGGTCTCACACTTCTTCACAGCGTCCTAGAGCTCTTGCTTGACCTCGTTCAGCCTGGCCTTAAGCTTCTTACGAGCGGCTTGCTCCTTGACAGCTTTTCCCTCGGCTTCGGCCAGGCACTTTTTAAGGGCCTCGACCTCGGTTGTCGCTCCTACACATATCATGACACTACGGTCAATATACATCATTTATTCTTTCCGAATATATAGCGAGTTATTACATACCTTGCTGGTCTTCCGGCTGCTTCCTCGCTTGGCCGAGCTCCTCCTCAGCCCGCTCCAGTCTCTGCTTTAGTCCGGAGGCTTCGGCAGTGTGTGAGGTCGTGGCCAGCAACGACGCCTACTTATTCACATAAGACACATTTAGTTAGTTTCCTGCGAAATTTTATTGATCCTCTGTCCGGCTTTTCTTTCCGAACACCGGACAGTGTCTCAGGGGCTACTGTCTATATTGGGATTTTCTCTTTTGTGCCGCTTACCTCAAAACCTGTCATCGGGCCGCTGCAGGCTTCGGTCACTCCGCTTTTCACGGACTAAACCTTCTCAATCACCGTACCCATAAGGATACGGTGTTCTTCCATAATGGAAGCGCCTCGTAGCGCTTCCAGTAGTTTATCCTACGCCTCTGGTTGGACAGAGGTCAACGGCGGGACAGGCACACCCCCTTCTTTGGAAGAAGGCTGCTTGTCGGATTCCAGTACCGTATGGGTCTCCGGATCTGTGCACGGATGGGGGCCGAACTGAGCATGGCCCCCATCGGCAGTCTCCTTGGGGGTCTGCTCCCCCATGTGTCCGGTGGCCGAGGTTTTGCACTCTGGCGTCACCATGACGGCCTCCTGAACCTCTCCCTGGCCTGGGAAGGTCCGTTGGGACAGCACCTCATCGTCTCCCTTGGCCTTGGGAGAGTAAGCGGCCGGCTGTGACTTGCTGGCCATCGCCTTTGAATCCAACGAGCCTCTTGATGAGCATCGCTGGGAGCTGTCGTGGGCCGGACTACAATAGCATGGTTAACCATATCAATATCATAGAGATGAGAGGCCGGATAAATGGACGCGTGCGGGTTCTTAGTACTCACGATGCGGCCAGGGTCTTGTTCCGGGGACGTCGCTCCAGACTGCTGTCGATGTCCCATGTGGAGTTATCCGTGAGAGGGCCTTTCCCTCTCTTGGGCGCCTCTGCCTCCACATTTGTGGAGGCCGCCCTCTTCTTCCCCCCATCAAGGGAGAGTCATTCTCCTCCTCCTCATCGTTGTCTTTGGAGGTAGAGGAGTGGGTCTTGTCTTCGGACGTCACGTCCGAAGCACTCTTGCGGTGGGGGCCACTCCCGACCCCCTTGGCCTTCTTCTTGGTCTTCTTCTCCGGCGCCTTATAGGGCGCCGGTACCAGTATCTTCGCCTAGCGCGGGATGACTGGTTTCTCAGGCAGTGGAGCCAGACACCGAATCCGCTCCGCTCTCTCCGTCCATACCTGAAACAATGAAGCTTAGATATCCTCCTTGAAACAAGCAAGTAGAGCATGCGTAAAAGACTTACCTTGTTGGCAGAATGGGTAATGTCGTGGCCGCGATTCGCATCTATTGCTGGCGGCGTCTCGTTGCCTTTAAATAGCAACTTCCGGGCATCTTCGTGAGTGGTTACAAAGAGCCTTTCCAGAGTGTGATGCTTCTACGGATTGAATTCCCATAAAGGGCGGCTTCGGCTTTGGCATGGGAGAATCCGGCGAACTAGCATCACCTGGATTACCTCGACGAGCTTAACGTTTTTATCCACCATGCTTTGAATGCGCGTTTGCAGCGCTATCAGCTTGTCTGATGAAGACCAATTTGGACCCTTCTCAATCCAGGAGGAGAGCCGCATTGGAGCTCCGAAGTTGAATTCGGCAGCCGCGGCCCACGTGGCACCGCGTGGCTTTGTGATGTAGAACCATAGTTTCTGCCACTCCTTGACAGTCTCCACAAAAGTACGTTTTGCCCAGGTGACATTGGACATCTTGCTCACCATGGCACCTCCGCACTCCGCGTGCTGGCCACCCACCATCTTCGGCTTCACGTTGAAGACCTTGAGCCACAGTCCAAAGTGGGGTTGGATGCGGAGAAAGCCTCACACACGACAATGAATGCCGAGATGTTGAGGAAAGAGTTCGGGGCTAGATCATGGAATTCTAGCCCGTAATAGATCAGCAGCCCACAGACGAAAGGGTAGAGCGGAAACCCTAGCCCGCGGATGAAATGAGGGATGAATACCACCCTCTCATTGGGGTTCGGTGTAGGGACGACTTTCCCCTGGGTCAAAAGACGGTGGCCGATTTACTTCGCCAGATACCCGGCCGCGCAAAGCTCAGTAATGTCCTTCTTCGTGACAGAGGAGGCCTTCCACTTGCTCGAGTTGGGGAAGATGAGAACTTGGCTGCTGGAGCTCAAGAATGGAAGGGCAGAGGAAGAGAGAAGGCGTGGGATAAGAAGGGGAGTCCTTATCCCCTTATATAGGCAGTGAATATCGAACACCTCCCAACTCGCCCTAAAACTCGCCTATTCCCAAGGGCTATGCAAACGACGCGGTTGGATTAACCACGCCCGTATTGATGAGAATCCCGTAATAAGGGGACATGATATCTGCTTTGACAAGACGTGCCAATGGAAACCGCATCTCAAAACATGAAACGGCAGACAAAAACGGTTCGATATAATGATCGGACAGATGTGATGTCATCTTGCAAAAAGTTGTCATTAGATGGGACTCATGAAATATTATACTCTCTACGGCTGTGTGTGTGGTACTTGTGATGTAGATCCGGACACGTTCGTTTCATCCGAAGACTATCTTGGAGTATTCAGAAAGGGGAACCCGCCTTGCAATGCCGAAGACAATCTGCACGCTGGACACCTCATCATTGAAGCCTGGTTTAGGGGCTATTGAGGTAGTCCTGGACTAACGGGTCCTCGGGCGTCCGGCTTATTGGACATGGGCCGGACTAATGGCCTGCGAAGATACGAGACTGAAGACTCTCTCCCGTGTCCGGATGGGACTCTCCTTGGCGTGGAAGGCAAGCTTGGCGGCCGAATATGAAGATTCCTTTCTCTGTAACCGACCTTGTACAACCCTAGTCCCCTCCGGTGTCTACATAAACCGGAGGGCTTACTCCGGATCGAGATATACATTCAATCATAGTCATACAGGCTAGACTTCTAGGGTTTAGCCAATACGATCTCGTGGTAGATCAACTCTTGTAATACTCATATTCATCAAGATCAATCAAGCAGGATGTAGGGTATTACCTCCATAGAGAGGGCCCGAACCTGGGTTAACATTATGTCCCCTGTCTCCTGTTACCATCGACCTTAGATGCACAGTTCGGGACCCCCTACCCGAGATCCACCGGTTTTGACACCGACAGCAGGAGAGTCACAAGAAGTAGATGACTAGACGATCGTTTATCCTACTTTAGAATGCATGGGATTGTTTATTGAGGTGTGTGTGAATGATTTGTATAGGCACTTATGTAATTGGATGTTTATTTCAGTATATATATATAGACACACACACACATGTTATTCTACTGTAGACAGAGCAAATCACAAGGTTTATTGGCAGCAATCGTCTGTGTTATTATTGGTCTTCACACACATTTCTGATTAGGGACCTATTTGTTGCGTATCACACACATCTTGTTCAGTTGAACCATTTCCATTGTGTTGTTTAATCAAACACAGTTCATCCTAGTGAACCGTATGATATATATCGCACACGCCTTTATCTGACAGACCGTTTCTTTTGTTCCTCCTCATCCCAAACAGTTAATTGAACTGAACCGTATGCCTTACATCGCACACGCAACTAAAATGTGAACTGTGTTTGATGCATCCATCATCACAAACATTTTGCACCTTTTTGACGGTTTTCTACACCACCGTTTGCGATTATGGCATCGCACATAGTTTCGTCGAAGGGTCTCTAATCGTAGTGTCATGTTTGGACCATCTTGCAGTAGTGACTATGTGTTATAATCCGGCAACCACGGAGTGAAAATAGTCGGGACCACTCCCGATGATGACCGTAGTATGAGGAGTTCATGTATTCACAGCGTGTTAATGCTTTGTTCCGGTTCTCTACTAAAAGGAGGCCTTAATATCCCTTAGTTTCGAATTGGACCCCGCTGCCACGGGAGGGTAAAACAAAATATGTCATGCAAGTTTTTTCCATAAGAACGTATGACTATTTACAGAATACATGCCTACATTATATTTATGAACTGGAGCTAGTGTCATATCGCCCTAGGTTATGACGGTCACATGATGAATATGATCCAACAAATTACCGATCCAATGCCTACAAATTTTTATCACATTGTTTCTGCTAAGTTACTACTTCTATCATTACTGTTACACTTGCTACAAAACTACTACTATCACTGTTATCGTTACTGTTACTACTATCACTATTATCAAAATTATCAAACTACTTTGCTACTGATCACTTTGCTGCAGATAATTAATCTCCAGGTGTGGTTGAATTGACAACTCAGCTGCTAATACTTGCAAATATTCTTTGGATCCCGTTGTGTCGAGTCTATAAATTTGGGTTAAATACTCTACCCTCGAAAACTGTTGCGATCCCCTATACTTGTGGGTTATCAAGACCTTTTTATGGCGCTGTTGTTAGGGAGCATAGCTATATTTGTTGAGTCACTTGGGATTATTATCAATTTATCACTGTGAAGAATCTGAAGGATGTAAGACTAAGATTTATCCCTATAAGACAAGGGGAGGTAAGGAACTGCCATCCAGTTCTGCTTTAGATTCACCTTCTATTATAAGTAAACTTGCAACACCACCACATGCTATTAATCCTGATATGTCACAAGTTATTGATGCTGCTGCTTCTGCTATGAATGATACTTATGATGATGCTAGTACCTTGCTTGTTGATAATGATGTGCCACTTGGTGATTTTCTTGATGAACAAATTTCTAGAGTAAGACAACATGATGGTGTTGAATCTGATGATGAGCTTGAAACTAAAAATCTAAAGACACCTACCAGAACTAGCCCTCCTAGATATTAATTGCCTAAGGTACGGGAAGGCTATGTTATGAATGAAGAGACAACCAGAGACATTCTTTCTTGTAAGGATAGAGATGATCTAGCTAGAGAAATTATTATGCAAGTATAAAGAAAAATCTCTGAATGCTAGAATGCAATATGATCCTAAGTTTGCTACTTTGCCTATCTTTATTGATGATAAGGATTATGAATTCTCTGTCGACACAGAGTTAGTTACTTTGGTTGAATCTGATCCTTTCCATGGTTATGAAACTGAAACAGTTGTGGCACATCTTACTAAGTTGAATGACCTAGCCACCCTTTTTACTCATGATGAGAAAACTCACTATTACTATATTCTCAAATTATTTCCGTGCTCATTAAAGGGTGATGCTAAAGCTTGGTACAATACTCTTGCTCCTGGTTGTGTGCGTAGTCCCCAGGATATGATTTATTACTTCTTTGAAAAATATTTCTCTGCTCATAAGAAACAAGTTGCCTTGCAGGAAATATTTAACTTTATGCAAATTTAAGAAGAGAGTCTCCCACAAGCTTGGGGGAGGATTTTCCAATTGCTTAATGCTTTGCCTGATCATCCTCTTAAGAAAAATGAAATACTTGATATCTTCTATAATGGACTAACCGATGCTTCTAGGGATTTCCTAGATAGTTGTGCTGGTTGTGTTTTCAGGAAACGAACTATTGGGCAAGCTAAAGAATTATTGAATAACATATTGAAAAAATATGATGATTGGACTCTTCCTGAATCACCACTTAAACCCACCCTGAAGATATCTCAATCCTGAAGATATTCAAAAGGTAAAGAAATCTATGAAGGAAAAAGGTATTAAAGCTGAGGATGCCAAAAATTTACCTCCTATTGAAGAAATACATGGGCCTGACACACCACTACCACCCAAGGTGGTAGAGTTAAATTCTCTAATGAAATACAATCATAATGACAATCCTTACAATATGCACCCTAGCCAACATTTTTATGAGTTTGAGAATTATCTTAGAATGCAAGATCACTTCAATGCAAATGTTATGAAACAATTGATATAAAATTCTAATATGATTTCTCGCTTAAGTGACTTGTTATTTAGCATCGCAAATGATGTTAGAGGTGTAGGGAAGCATGCTTCTATGGTTCAAACTCAATTAGAACAAGTTGCTAAATCTCAAAGAGAGTTGCTAGATGAAATGAATAATAATATAAGTGACTTTGCTATTAGAGTAGCAACTAGAGGAGGTAAGATGACTCAAGAACCACTTTATCCAGAGGGACACCGAAAAAGAATTGAACAAGACTCTCAAAGAGCTAACACTGATGCACGTAGTCCTTCTAAAAAGAAAAATAAGAAGAAAAATCATAGGACTTTGCATGCCTCTAGTGAACCTGAAGTAGAAAAACCTCCTGATAATGAAGTTTCTATCTCTGATGCTAAACCTCAACCTGGTAGTGAGCACTCACCTTCTGATAAGGAAAAAGATAATGATGAGGTTCAAGAAGATAGTAAACCAAATAATAAAGAACGAGACAATGATGTTGAGAAAGAACCTACAGTTGATCTTGATAACCCACAACCTAAGAATAAAAGATATGATAAAAGAGAATTTGTTCCTAGAAAAAACAGTAAGGAAAGAGAACCGTGGGTTCAAAAACATATGCCCTTTCCACCTAAGTCAACTAAAAATAAAGATGATGAAGAGTTTCAATGCTTTGCTGAAATGTTGAGGCCAGTCTTTTAGCGTACTCGCTTGACTGATATCCTTAAAATGCCTCCTTATGCAAAGTACATGAAAGACATCATCACCAATAAGAGAAAAATACCGGAAGCTAAAATCTCAAACATGCTTGCTAATTATACTTTTAAAGATGGAGTACATAAGAAACTCGGAGATCTGGTAATACCAACTATACCTTGCTCCATCAAAAGAAATTATGTGAAAATTGCTTTATGGGATTTGGGAGCTGGTGTTAGTGTTATGCCTTTCTCTTTATGTAAAATACTTGATTCGGATAAACTCACAACTACTGAAATATATTTGCAAATGGCTGACAAATCAATTGCCATACCTATCGGTATTTGTGAGGATGTGACCGTTGTGGTTGCTAATGTTACTATTTTGACTGACTTTGTTATACTTGAGATACTCGAGGATGACAACATGTCGATTATCCTTGGTAGACCCTTCCTTAATTCTGCAGGGGCTGTTATTGATTGCAATAAAAGCAAGGTCACTTTTCATATCAACGGTAATGAGCATACGGTTTACTTTCCGAAGAAACAGTTCCAAGTGAATGGTATAAATGTTATTGAAAAAACTCCGACAGTCACTATTGGAAGTTTTCAACTACCTCTACCTAATACCAAAAAGAAATATGAAATGCTTATTGTTAGGGACATTCATATCCCCGTTGAGGTAACTTAGTGATTTATGAAAGTTCTTCAATTTCATATTAATTGAAAGTGGATATTAATAAGACTTGATCAACCTTATTAATGGATCATTTTTGAGAGGTGTGAAGTTGATGAATTTAGTGAGCACTACCTTCTGTCCCTACCTTTTGTTTTCTGTTTTTATTAGTTAAACAAAATAAATTGCCATGTTTTGTCTGTTTTCTTAATTTACCGCAGAATAAAAAACGACCCAAAAATAAAAGTTCTTAGAATGCCCTGAAAAATTAATACAATTTTTTCTGAATATTTAAGAATTTTTGGGGCAAATAACATCAGAGGGAGGTGCACCAAGTGGGCACAACCCACCTAGGCGCGCTAGGACCCCCAGGCGCGCCGTGGTGGGTTGTTGTCCCCATGTGGGCCCTCTCACTTATCTCTTCATACCACATCACCACCTACCTCCAGAAAAATCACCATTGCTCTCTCTGTCTCATGTTCTTTCTCTCAAACCCGTGGATTTTGATCTCTTTGCTCGAAGCTCCATTTCTGAAACTATTTCGGAGGATTGTTTCTTTGTATGTGACTCCTCGGTTTGTCCAATTAGTTTTTGCTTTAGTGGTTTATATTTTGAATAATTAGCTACTCTTGGTGCTGCTTTAGATGAGATTGCATGTTGAATTCTTAGAGTTCCAAGTAGTTTGAATGCTTGCTATGGCCTCTATGTATCCCTATGAGTAGTTGCTATGAATCTTGTAAAGTTTTGTTGACACATTTTTTTCACCCAATTTTTTTCCAGAAAATTGTATGCGAATATGATGAACCTTTTTGGAAGGAGTTCTTCGAGGAGGAGACCCTCGGGGGTATCTTCTAGTGACAGCTCCGCTCGTCGATCATATGTTGAACCAAGTGAAGGTTCCATACGAGATGCCGCCACCAAAACATGCCTATGGCCATGCGATGATTATATGGTGACTGTGGGCATTAAGGAGGAATTTGAGCAATATGTTCACAATGCCGATCTCGGTCCCTACATTTCAGATAAGTGTAATCAACACCACACTCTCATTGAATCATTTGTCCAAGGATTTAAATTCCATCCCCGTGAGTCTAGGGTGTCGTTTAAACAATATGAAAATCCTTTTACCATATTGCTACCTCTTGAGCATGCGTTGGTTTTCCTTTGAATAGGAAAGGATGATGCATCAAAGTAGCATAAGTATTTCCCACAGTTTTTGAGAACCAAGGTATCAATCCAGTAGGAGACTACACGCAAGTCGCCTAGTACCTGCACAAACAAACAATAACCTTGCAACCAACGCGATAAAGGGGTTGTCAATCCCTTCACGGCCACTTGCAAAAGTGAGATCTGATAAAGATAATGAGATAAACTTTTTTGGTATTTTTGTTGTATAGATTGGAAAGTAAAGATTGCAAAGTAAACGGTGACGGAAATAGCTAGTCGACGGGAGACTAATATGATGTAAAATAGACCCGGGGGCCATAGATTTCACTAGCAAATATTACGGTGGGTGAACAAATTACTGTCGAGAAATTGATAGAAAAGCGCATAGTTATGAGAATATCTAGGCATGATCATAAACATAGGCATCATGTCCGTGACAAGTAGACCGAAACGATTCTGCATCTACTACTATTACTCCACACATCGACTTCTATCCAGCATGCATCTAGAGTATTAAGTTCATAAGAACAGAGTAACGCTTTAGGCAAGATGACATGATGTAGAGGGATAAACTCAAGCAATATGATATAAACCCCATCTTTTTACCCTTGATGACAACAATACAATACGTGCCTTACTGCCCCTGCTGTCACTGGGAAAGGACACCGCAAGATTGAACCCAAAGCTTCGCACTTCTCCCATTGCAAGAAACATCAATCTAGTAGGCCAAACCAAACTAATAATTCGAAGAGACTTGAAAAGATATTAAATCATGCATATAAGAATTCAGATAAGAATCAAATATTGTTCATAGATAATCTTGATCATAAATCCACAATTCATCGGATCTTGACAAACACACCACAAAAAAGAATTACATCGAATAGATCACCAAGAAGACCAAGGAGAAGTTTGTATTGAGATCCAAAGAGAGAGAAGAAGCCATCTAGCGAATAAATATGGACCCGAAGGTCTGTGGTAAACTACTCACACATCATCGGAGAGGCTATGGTGTTGATGTAGAAGCCCTCTGTATTCGAATCCCCCTCCGGTGGAGCGCCGGAAAAGGCCCCAAGATGGGATCTCATGGGTACAAAAGGTTGCGGCAGTGGAAAAGGTGTTTAGTGGATCTCCCCGATGGTTTCAGGGTATAAGAGTATATATAGGCGAAAGAAGTAGGTCGGTGGAGCTGCGAGGGGCCCACAAGGATGGGGGGTGCGCCCTCCTACCTCGTGGCTTCCTCGCTGCTACCTTGACGTCCACTCCAAGTCTCCTGGATTGCATCTGTTCCAATAAAGATCCTCGCGAAGGTTTCGTTCTGTTTGGATTCCGTTTGATATTCCTTTTCTGCGAAACACTGAAATAGGCAAAAAAACAACAATTTGCACTAGGCCTTCGGTTAATAGGTTACTCCCAAAACTAATATAAAAGTGCATAGGTAAAGCCCATTAAACATCCAAAACAGATAATATAATAGCATGGAACAATCAAAAATTATAGATACGTTGGAGACGTATCAAGCATCCCCAAGCTTAATTCCTGCTCGTCCTCTAGTAGGTAAATGATAAAAACAAATTTTTTGATGTGGAATGCTACCTAACATAATTTTCAATGTAATTTTATTTATTGTGGCATGAATATTCAGATCCGAAAGTTTCAAGACAAAAGTTTAATATTAACATAAAAATAATAATACTTCAAGCATACTAACTAAGCAATTATGTCTTCTCAAAATAACATGGCAAAAGAACGCTTATCCCTACAAAATCATATAGTTTGGCTATGCTTCCTTTCCGCCACACAAAAATGCTCTCATCATGCACAACCCCAATGACAAGCCAAGCAATGGTTTCATACTTTAGTAATCTCAAACTTTTTTAAACTTTCACGCAATACATGAGCGTGAGCCATGGACATAGCACTATGGGTGGAATAGAATATAATGATGGGGGTTGTGTGGAGAAGGTAAAAAAGAGGAAGTCTCACATTGACACGGCTAATCAATGGGCTATGGAGATGCGCATCAATTGATGTCAATGCGAGGAGTAGGGATTGCCATGCAACGGATGCACTAGAGTTATAAATGTATGAAAGCTCAACAAAAGAAACTAAGTGGGTGTGCATCCAACTTGCTTGCTCACAAAGACCTAGGGCATTTGAGGAAGTCCATTGTTGGAATATACAAGCCAAGTTATATAATGAAAAATTCCCACTAGTATATGAGTGACAAAATAAGAGACTCTCTATCATGAAGATCATGGTGCTACTTTGAAGCACAAGTGTGGAAAATGGATAGTAGCATTCTCCCTTTTTCCCTTTTTTCTTTTTTTATTTGGCCTTTATTTTTTTTCATTTGGCCTTCCCCCTTTTTCTTTTTTCTTTTTGGGACAATGCTCTATTAATGATGATCATCACACTTCTATTTATTTACAACTCGATACTAGAACAAAGTATGACTCTATATGAATGCCTCCGGCGGTGTACCGGGATGGGCAATGTAGCAAGAGTAACATGTATGAAATTATGCATGGTGGCTTTGCCAAAAATATGATGTCGACTACATGATCATGCAAGGCAATATGATAATGATGAAGCGTGTCATAATAAACGTAACGGTGGAAAGTTGCATGGCAATATATTTCGGAATGGCTATGGAAATGCCATAATAGGTAGGTATGGTGGTTGTTTTGATGAAAATATAAGGAGGTTTATGTGTGATAGAGCGTATCATATCCCAGGGGTTGGATGCACCGGTGAAGTTTGCACCAACTCTCAAGGTAAGAAAGGGCAATGCACGTTACCGAAGAGGCTAGCAATGATGGGAAGGTGAGAGTGCGTATAATCCATGGACTCAACATTAGTCATAAAGAACTCACATACTTATTGCAAAAATCTACAAGTCATCAAAAACCAAGCATTACGCGCATGCTCCTAGGGGGAAAGATTGGTAGGAAAAGCCCATCACTCATCCCCGACCACCACTCATAAGGAGGACAATCAAAGAAACACCTCATGCTTCAAATTTGTCACACAACATTTACCATACCTGCATGCTACTGGACTTGCAAACTCTAACACAAGTATTTCTCAAATTCACAACTACCCAAATAGCATGACTCTAATATTACCATCTTAATATCTCAAAACAATCATCAAGTATCAAACTTCTCATAGTATTCAATGCACTCTATATGAAAGTTTTTATTATACCCATCTTGGTTGCCTATCATATTAAGACTAATTTTATAGCCAACACAAATTACCATGCAATTCTAAAGGACTTTCAAAATAATATATGTTAAGGATGAGAGATCAATAATTTCTATAAAATAAAACCACCACCATGCTCTAAAAGATATGAGTGAAGCACTAGAGCAAAATTATCTAGCTCAAAAGATATAAGAGAAGCACTAGAGCAAAATTATCTAGCTCAAAAGATATAAGTGAAGCACAAAGAGTATTCTAATAAATTATGATTCATGTGTGTATCTCCAAAAGGTGTGTACAGAAAGGATGATTGTGGTAAACTAAAAATCAAAGACTCAAATCATACAAGACACTCCAAGCAAAACACATATCATGTGGTGAATAAAAATATAGCCTCAATTAAAGTTACTGATGGACGAAGACGAAAGAGGGGATGCCCCCTCTGGGACATCCCCAAGCATAGGCTTTTTGTTGCCCTTGAATTTTACCTTGGGGTGCCTTGGGCATACCCAAGCTTCGGCTCTTGCCACTCCTTATTCCAAAATCCATCAAATCTTTACCCAAAAACTTGAGAACTTCACAACACAAAACTCAACAGAAAATCTCATGAGCTCCGTTAGTATAAGAAAACAAATCACCACTTTAAGGTACTGTAATGAACTCATTATTTATTTATATTGGTGTTAAACCTACTGTATTCCAACTTCTATATGGTTCATACCCCCCGATACTAGCCATAGATTCATCAAAATAAGCAAATAACACATGAAAAACAGAATCTGTCAAAAACAGAACAGTCTGTAGCAATGTGTATCAAACCTATACTTCTGTAACTCCAAAACTTCTACAAAATTAGGAAGAATAGGGTAATTTATATATTAATCTACTGCAGTTGGAATTGGTATTTTATAGCTCTTTTGTTAAAAATGAAAATTATTCTCGTGAGTGCATACTTTCTGTTTTTTTCAGCAAGATCAAATAGCAGTCATCCAAGAAGATCCTAAAGGCTTTACTTGGCACAAACACTAATTGAAACATAAAAACACAATCATAACAGAGGATAGATGATTTATTTATTAATAAACAGGAACAAAAATCAAGGAACAAAAATAAAATTGGGTTGCCTTCCAACAAGCGCTATCGTTTAACGCCCCTAGCTAGGCAAAGAGATTTCAATTATGATCACATGAAAGACAAGAATTGAAGCACAAAGAGAGCATCATAAAATGCGTGACAAACACATCTAATTCTAACATAATTCCTATGCATATGCATCTTATAGGCAAAAAAATTATCAAGGCAAGCAAAAACTAGCATATGCAAGCAAGCGGAAAGAAACAATAACAATCTCAACATAACGAGAGGTAATTTAGTAACATGAAAATTTCTACAATCATATTTTCCTCTCTCATGATAATTACATGTGGGATCATAATTAAACTCAGCAAAATAGCTATCGTATAAAATATTTTCAATACGATCCACATGCATGCAAAGTTGACACTCTTCCAAAATAGTGGGATTACATTAACTAAAGTCATGACCTCTCCAAACCCACTTTTATCAAAAACTTCATAAGATTGAACATTCTCAAAATATGTGGGATCTAAAGTTGACACTCTTCCAAACCCACTTTCAATATTATTGCAAACATTATTATCAATCTCATATTCATCATGGGGCTTAAATAAATTCTCAAGATCATAAGAAGAATCACCCCAATCATGATCATTGCAACAAATAGTAGTCATAGCAAAACTAGCATCCCCAAGCTTGAGGTTTTGCATATCATTAACACAATTGACATTAAGAGAATTTATAATAACATCATTGCACCGTGTCCGAGTTGTCTTTGCACATTCCTCCTTAGTTTCCATGCCACCGACATGTGGGAACTTGGTATCCGAGATCACCCCACCACCTCTTGCACATTCCACTCATCTCTCGTTTGCACCGGCATCTCAATGAGTTGCTAGATAACCGAAATGTTGTCGCGACATCATTTCGGATTAGTAACCGTGGCACCCCTTTCCTTCCACCATGGTGACAAAATACTTCGTATCTTATAGTATGTCAAATTTTTCATAAAATTTGCATAAAACTTGAATATGTCATCCGCATCATGATAACAATATTTAAAATGGTTAAAATTGTTGTTTGCATTAAATTGCTAAACT
Source organism: Triticum urartu (assembly GCF_003073215.2). NCBI lineage: Eukaryota > Viridiplantae > Streptophyta > Magnoliopsida > Poales > Poaceae > Triticum > Triticum urartu. The sequence continues at coordinate 374,475,926 of NC_053024.1, forward strand.
GACATATGGGGATTTTCCAGAATTGTTGTTTGTTGTTTCCAGCCTCATTTAAACTTTCTTAAATAAATAGTTTGCATATGCTTCACCTCTTGCCATGTTTAACAACATTTAATATTGTTGGGTACATAAACGAGAGCGAACTAAATATATGAATGTGGTGTTCCGTCAATATGCAACTCGTTGCATATTGAGCTCCACTTAATTTGTAGTATTGTTTCTTGCATTTTGCCATGCCATGACTCATTAAACCAGAAATGCATCATACTTGGTTGTGCATCATGCCATGATTATGCTTGTTTCTTTACCATGTTGATTGCTTCTTTCCGGTTGTGCTTCTTCTCGATAGTTCTGGTAATGTTGCGGTTGTGAGGATCCGTTCGACTATGTTGGTTTGTCTACTTCATGGACTCGATCGTCTTCCTAGCAGGAATTCAGGCAAGATGACTGTTACCCTGGATACCACTACTATCTTTACTTTGCTAGTTGTCTTGATGCTATCGCTATGTCTTGCTACCTACCACTTGTTTATCAAGCCTCTCAAATTGCCATGATGAGCCTCCAACTTTTTCACAATCCCGAAAAACCGTTGTTTGGCTATGTTACCGCTTTGCTCAGCCCCTCATATAGCGTTGCAAGTTGTAGGTGCAGTTGCAGGTTGTTCCATGTTGGGACATGGATATCATGGTGTTATGCTCCTTGATTTTGTGTCCCTAACACGATGAGGGTTTATGGGCCCCTCTTGACAGTTTGCTTTGAATAAAACTCTTCCAGCAGGGCCCAACATTGGTTTTACCATTTGACTAATAACAACTAAAACTTGCATAGGGAACGGCTAGCACTCGAGGACTCTTAATCAACCCCCGGGCCAATGCTCCTCATGAGTGTTGGTCCAAGCTGGGCGATGTCCGGCGCCCCCTGGGCAACCAGGGTCTTAGCCAACCCAACGTCTGGCCCATCCGGTGTACCCTGAGAACGAGATACGTGTGAGTCCTATTAGGCTAGGTCAGTGCACCGGGAGGTCTTGCTGGTTTTTATTTTACCATTGTCGAAATGTCTTGTGCACCGGGATTTCGAGTCTGATCGGAGGGTCCCGCGATGGAGGATTGTCTCCGCGGATCGTGAGCTTGTCATGGGCTAAGTTAGGACACCCCTGTAGGGTTTAAACTTTCAAGATCCATGCCCGCGGTTATGTGGCAGATGGGAATTTGTTAATATCCAGTTGTAGTGAACTTGAAGTAAACTCAACTAAAATACACCAACCGCGTGTGTAACCGTGACCGTGTCTTTTCGAGTTAGTTCGAGAAGAGAACACGGCGGGGTTATGTTTGAACGTAAGTAGTTCAGGATCACTTCTTGATCATTACTAGTTTGCGACCATTTGCGTAGCTTCCCACCTTACTCTTGTATTCGTAATTTAGCCACCATACCATGCTTAGTGCTGCTGCAACCTCACCACTTATCCATTCCATACCCTTTAAGCATTACTAGTCTTGATACCCATGGTAATGGGATTGCTGAGTCCTCGTGGGTCACAAATTACTACAACAACACTTGCAGGTGCAGGTAAAGCGATGCTCTGATGTGATAGTGATGCTTGATTGCTTTTGGAGTTCTTCTTCTTCGACCAAGGGATAGGTACCGGGTCGGGGAGCCTGGGATTAGCAGGGTGGATGTCGTTTTTTTCCGTTTGATTTCATCCGTAGTCGGATCCTGCTCTTCTGTATGATGATTGGTATGTATTGATGAACTGTTGTATGAATGATGTAGCTTGTGGCAAGTGTAAGCCTTTATCTTGCATTCTCATCTATTCAGTACTTGGTATGTTGTAATGATATCCACCTTGCTATGCGCTCGAAATGCGGTTGTGCCCCAATCATGAATTCATCACGTGATTGGGATAGAATCACATCTTGGGTGCAACATACTAGAACTAGCCCTCCTAGATTTGAATTACCAAAGGTACCAGAAGGTTATGTTATGAATGAGGAGACTACTAGAGATATTCTTGCTTGTAAGGATAGAGATGATCTAGAGAAATTATTATGCAAGTATAAATAAAAATCTCTGAATGCTAGAATGAAATGTGATCCAAAGTTTGCTACTTCACCTATCTTTATTGATGACAAGGATTATGAATTCTCTGCCGACCCAGAGTCAATTACTTTGGTTGAATCTGATCCTTTTCATGGTTATGAAACTGAAACTGTTGTGGCACATCTTACTAATTTGAATGATATAGCCACCCTTTTTGCTCATGATGAGAAGATTCGCTATTATTATATTCTCAAATTATTTATGTTCTTGTTAAAGGGTAATGCTAAAGCTTGGTACAATACTCTTGCTCCTAGTTGTGTGCGTAGTCCCCAGGATATGATTTATTACTTCTCTGAAAAATATTTCCCTGCTCATAAGAAACAAGCTGCCTTGCAGGAAATATTTAAATTTGTGCAAATTAAAGAAGAGAGTCTCCCACAAGCTTGGGGGAGGCTTTGCCAATTACTTAATGCTTTTCCTGATAATCCTCTTAAAAAATGAAATACTTGATATCTTCTATAATGGACTAACTGATGCTTCTAGGGATTTCCTAGATAGTTGTGCTGGTTGTGTTTTTAGGGAACGAACTATTGGGAAAGCTTAAGAATTATTGAATAACATATTGAAAAATGATGATGATTGGACTCTTCCTGAACCACCGCCTAAACCCACTCCGAAGAAGAGGGGTATATTATATCTCAGTCCTGAAGATATGCAAGAGGCAAAGAAATCTATGAAGGAAAAAGGTATTAAAGCTGAGGATGTTAAAAATTTACCTCCTATTGAAGAAATACATGGGCTTAATAAACCACCATTGCCTAAGGTGGTAGATGTAAATTCTCTAATGGAATTCAATGATAATGATAATCTTCACAATATGCACCCTAGCCAATGCCTTTATGAGTTTGAATACTACATTAGAAAACAAGATCACTTCAATGCAAATGTTATGAAACAATTGAAATACAATTCTGATATGATTTCTCGCTTGTGTGACTTGTTATTTAGAATCCCAAATGATGTTAGAGGCGTTGGAAAACATGCTTCTATGGTTCAAACCCAGTTAGAACAAGTTGCTAAATCTCAAAAGAGTTGCTAGATGAAATGAATAATAACATCCATGACTTTGTTGTTAGAGTAGCAACTAGAGGAGGTAAAATGACTCAGGAACCACTTTATCCTGAAGGACACCCAAAAAGAATTGTACAAGACTCTCAAAGAGCCAACACTAATGCACCTAGTCCTTGTAAAAAGAAAAAGGAGAAGAAAAATGATAGGACTTTGCATGCCTCTAGTGAACCAGAAGTAGAAAAACTCCTGATAATGAAGTCTCTATCTCTGATGCTGAAACTCAACCTGGTCGTGAACACTCACCTTCTGATAATGAAAAATTTAATGATGAGGTTCACGAAGATAGTCAACCAAATAATGAAGAACCAAATAATGATATTGAGATAGAACCTCCAGTTGATCTTGATAACCCACAACCTAAAAATAGAAGGTATGATAAAAGAAACTTTGTTGCTAGAAAACACGGCAAGGAAAGAGAACCTTGGGTTCAAAAACCTATGCCCTTTCCACCTAAGTCAACTAAAAAGAAAGATGATGAAGAATTTGAACGCTTTGCTAAAATGCTGAGGCTAGTCTTTTTGTGTACTCGCTTGACTTATATCCTTAAAATGCCTCCTTATGCAAAGTATATGAAAGACATCATAACCAATAAGAGAAAAATACCGGAAGCTGAAATCTCCACTATGCTTGCTAATTATACTTTTAAGGATGAAGTACCTAAAAAACTTGGACATCAGGGAATACCAACTATACCTTGCTCTATCAAAAAGAATTATGTGAAAAATGCTTTATGTGATTTAGGAGCTGGTGTTAATGTTATGCCTTTCTCTTTATATAAAAGAGACTTGATTTGAAAAAACTCACACCTACAAAAATATCTTTGCAAATGGCTGACAAATCTACTGCCATACCTAGCGGTATTTTTGAGGATGTGCATGTTGTTGTTGCTAATCTTACTATTTTGACTGACTTTGTTATACTTGAGATGCCCGAGAACGATAACATGTCGTTTATCCTTGGTAGGCCCTTCTTGAATATTGCAGGGGCTGTTATTGATTGCAATAAAAGCAAGGTCACTTTTCATATCAATGGTAATGAGCATACGGTGCACTTTCCGAAGAAACAATTCCAAGTCAATGGTATTAATGTTATTGCAAAATCTCCGACAATCGCTATTGAAAGTTTTCAACTAACCCTACCTAGTGCCAAAAAGAAATATGAAATGCTTATTGTTGGGGACATTCATATCCCCATTGAGGTAACTTAGTGATTTACGAAAGTTCTTCGGTTTCATGCTAATCAAAAGTGGTTATTATTAAGACCTGATCAACCATATATTTTTCTGAGGTATGAAGTTGATGAATTTAGTAAGCACTACCTTTTGTTCCTGCCTTTTGTTTTCTGTTTTTATTTGTTAAATAAAATAAAATGCCATGTTTTGTCTGTTTTCTGAATTTTCCGTACAATAAAAAATGACCCAAAAATAAAAGTTCTCAGAATACTCTAGAAAATTAATACGATTTTTTTCTAAATATTTAAGAATCTTTGGTGCAAATAACATCAGAGAGAGGTGCACCAGGTGGGCACAACCCACCTGGGCGCGCTAGGACCCCCAGGCGCGCCCTGGTGGGTTGTGGTCCCCAAGTGGGCCCCCTCACTTATCTCTTCATATGACATCATCACCTACCTCCAGAAAAAATTCACCATTGCTCTCTCTCTCTCTCTCTCCCTCGTGTTCTTGCTCCCAAACCCACGGGTTTCGATCTCTTTGCTCGAAGCTCCGTTTCCGAAACTGTTTCAGGTGATTGTTGCTTGGTATGTGACTCCTCCGTTTGTCCAATTAGTTTTTGTTTTAGTGGTTTATATTTTGAATAATTAGTTACTCTTGGTGCTGCTGTAGATGAGCTTGCATGTTAAATTCTTAGATATCTAAGTAGTTTGAATGCTTGCTATGGCCTCTATGTATCCCTATCAGTAGTTGCTAACAATCTTGTAAAGTTTTGTTGATAAATTTTTGTCATCAAATTTTTTCTTCAGGAAATTGTATGCGAACATGATGAACATCTTTGGAAGGAGTTATTCAAGGAGGAGGTCCTCGGGGGCATCTTCTAGTGACAGATCTACTCGTCGGTCTTATGTTGAACCAAGTGAGAGTTCCATTCGAGATGCCGCCACAAAAACATGCTTATGGCCTTGCGACGTTTATATGCTGCGTGTGGGCATTAAGGAGGAATTTGAGCAATATGTTCACAATGCCGACCTCGGTCCTTATATTTCAGATAAGTGCAATCAACATCACACTCTCACTGAATCATTTGTCAAAGGATTTAAATTCCATCCACGTGAGTCTAGGGTGTCATTTAAATTGTATGAAAATCAACATAATGCTAATAGTGGCTATTTCTATGGTGGAATTTATGCCACATGTTTAGAAAGAGAGTAGGGTGTTTCACCTTTGCCCTTTGACCCTATCCTACCCACGCAGTATTTAGATTTTAATGCTATGAAAAATCATAAGATCCTTAAAGGAAATATTCATAATTTCAGCTATAAATTGTTGTTTAACCAAGAATCTGTTGTGCACACATATTTTCCCGCGCCTTCTCTTTTTGATTATCACAGCAAGGGAAGATATTTTGTTCTTGAGAGCGAGTCTCGAGCCCACAATGCGGCAGTTGAGGCAGCATGGCAGGCCAAGGCATCTGCACCGAGAGCCTCCGTGAGCTACCATGCCAATTACTATCTAGGCTTCTGATCGACTACCAAGTTAGGCCAAAAGCCTAAGCTTGGGGGAGTACGTGTTCCCACCGACTTTATGTTCATGTCCACTTATTCCAGTTGTCGGTGTCCACACTTTTTCATTGTATCATCCATGTTAGATTTATTTTCTCGTTTTCTTCTTGTGTGTTTGAAAAACTTTAGAAAACCCAAAAAAATCAGTTGTAGTCAGTTTACTTTCTATGCATGCTAAGTTGTAGTAAAAAAAATCTTTTGCTTGTTGGGAGCTTTCCCGTTTAAATAGTTTTTCTCGTTTTTGCTTTTCCCTTTTATTTGCTTGTTCGAGAAAACCAAAAACTCCAAAAATATTTCATTGTGTTTCTCTGAGTTTCTTTTCTTTTTATTTGAGTCGTACCGAGGAGAAGACCATGATGAAAATGTTGAGTGGCTCTCATATGCATTATTGTTGATCTAACAAAGAGCCCATTTTACCTTGTCATCTCCTGTTGAATAAAATGGTTGCAGATTCCAGCTTAGTCCATGGCACTCTTGCACTATTATTATTTTCACATCGTTCGGTCCTGCAAGTGAAAGGCAATAATGATGATATTTGATGAACTGGTTGTGGCAGAGAGAAACGGGTATGAACTCGACTTGTTCGGTTTTTGTAAATATGTTTAAACTAGTATCCATGATTCAGCCCATTATGATTAAACATGTTGGCAATGACAATTAGAGATTATAGTTTCCCATGCCATGCATAAGTAGCTGGGAGTGGATAATGATTTATCTTGGATATCAACATTGTGTTAAAATGATTGTGATGTAGTATGATGATATGGTATTCTCCTCTAAATGTTCGAGTGGCTTGACTTGGCACATGTTCATGGATGTAGTTGAATCAAAACCAACATAGCCTCTATGATATTTATGTTCATGGTGTTCATATGCTACTCATGCTAGTGTCAAATGTTAATTATGCATAATGCATGTTCATGATTATTCTTGCTCTCTAGCTGGCCGCTTCTCAACTTAATTGCTAGCCTTCGCCTGTACTAAGTGGGAATTCTGCTTGTACATCAAAAACCTTGAACCCAAGTTATTCTAGATAAGTCCACCATACCTACCTATATGCAGTATTACCATGTCATCCTAACTAAATTTGCATGTGCCATCTCTAAAAACTTCAAATAAATATCCTTTTTGTGTGCCTGGATCGTTCATGGAATGACAGGAGGTGGTCAGTATCTTCCATGCTAAGTGGGTTATTCTCAGGTCGAGTGTTTATTCACTCGCCATCACACGAGAAAAGGGTGGTAATAGGGATGCCCAGTCCCAAACTGCAAACAGAAAAAGCTTACAAATAATCAAACAAAAACTCCGAATGGAGTCAAAACCTTTACTTTTATCGCTTGGGAACTGCCACTAGCATGCTTAGCATGGAAGATATTGATAACTGATGGTCGTGAAGTAAACAATAAGGGTGCATGTCTCGAAATATCATTTACCTCTGTTTTAAAAACTTGAGCTCTGGCACCTCTGCAAATCACTTCTTCCCTCTGCGAAGGGACTATCTATTTACTTTTATGTTGTCTCATCACCTTCTAAAATAAGCGCAAGAACCTGAGAGGACTACTATCATGCTGATGCATTGTGTGTAGCTAATGTTGGGTGCATCATGACTGGATCCTTTCTACCATGAATTACAATGTTTAGTCGCTGCTCGAACTATGGAGGTGCTCTGCATTTATGTTTTGCGGTCTCAGAAAGGGCTAGCGACATACCACTATTGTCATATTATATCATGGTTATTTTGACAACGTGTTGCTGTTTGAGATATCTTATATTGCTCGCTAGTTGATTATGTTATTAATATGAGTTCATATAATCTTTAAGAGTTATTGTCAGCATGGTTAGTTATAATAGTCGGTGAAAACATGGGTGTTGTTTAAGCTTATTTATGCAAACAAGAGCAAAAGAGTTCATAAAAGTTTTTCTTTTTCACTTTTAGTTTATCAACTGAATTGCTTAAGGACAAGCAAAGGTTTAAGCTTGGGGGAGTCGATACGTCTACAACGTATCTACTTTTCCTAACGCATTTCCTCTTGTTCTGGACTCTAATTTGCACGATTTGAATGAAACTAGCCCCGGACTGATGCTGTTTTCAGCAGAACTACCATGGTGTTGTTTTTGTGCATAAATAAAAGTTCTCAGAATGGAATGAAACTTTGCAAGGATTTTTTATACAATAAAAGAGAATTTCTGGAGCCAAGAGCCACCCGAGGGGGCACCTGGGTGGGCACAACCAACCAGGGCGCGTATGCCCCCCCCCCCACGCGTGCCCAGGTGGGTTGTCCCCACCTGGTGGCCTCACAGACCCTGAAACCTATGCTATAAAATCCTATTTTTCCAGAAAAAATCAGGGAGAAAGAATTATCGCGACCCACGAGACAGAGCAGATGTCCCCTCCTGTTCTTCATCCGAAGGCCAGATCTGAAGTCCGTTTGGGGCTCCGGAGAGGTGGATCTTCGTTCTTCATCATCACCAACCCTTGTCCATCGCCAATTCCACGATGCTCCCCACTGGGAGTGAGTAATTCCTTCATAGGCTCGCTGGTTGGTGAGGAGCTGGATGAGATTCATCATGTAATCTAGTTAGTTTTGTTAGGGCTTGACCCCTAGTATCCACTATTATGTTGTTATGACTTTGCCATGCTTAATGCTTGTCACCTTGGGCCCGGGTGCGATGATTTCAGATCTGAACCGTTTATGTTATCAACATTATATCCATGTTCTAGATCTGATCTTGCAAGTTATAGTCACCTACTATGTGTTATGATCCGGCAACCCCGGAGTGACAATAGTCGGGACCACTCCCGGTGATGACCATAGTTTGAGGAGTTCATGTATTCACCGTGTGTTAATGCTTTATTCTGGTTCTCTATTAAAAGGAGGCCTTAATACCCCTTAGTTTCCAATTGGACCCCGCTGCCATGAGAGGGTAGGACAAAAGATGTCATGCAAGTTCTTTTTATGAGCACGTATGACTATTTACAGAATACATGCCTACATTATATTTATGAACTGGAGCTAGTGCCGTATCGCCCTAGGTTATGACTGTCACATGATGAATATCATCCAACAAATTACCGATCCAATGCCTACGAATTTTTATCATATTGTTTCTGCTAAGTTATTACTGCTATCATTACTATTACACTTGCTACAAAACTACTGGTAACACTATTACTGCTGTCACCATTATCAAAAATATCAAACTACTTTGCTACTGATCGCTTTGCTGCAGATAATTAATCTCTAGGTGTGGTTGAATTGACAACTCAGCTGCTAATACTTGCAAATATTTTTTGGCTCCCCTTGTGTCGAATCTATAAATTTGGGTTGAATACTCTACCCTCGAAAACTGTTGCGATCCCCTATACTTATGGGTTATCACATGCTATTATATTATCTATTTTGGATGTTTTATAAGCATTAATATGCTATTTTATATTATTTTTGGGACTAACCTATTAACCTAGAGCCTAGTGCCAGTTTATATTTTTTCCTTGTTTTTGAGTTTCGCAGAAAAGGAATATCAAATGGAGGCCAAACGGAATAAAACTTTCGCGATGATTTTTCATGGACCAGAAGACACCTACGAGACTGGTAGATGAAGTCAGAAGACCCATGAGGCGACGACAAGCCGTAGTGGCGCGCCCTAGGGCCCCCTGGCTTGTGGCCCCATCAGGAGTCCACCGACCTCTTCCTTGGCCTATAAATTCAGATATATTCCCAAACCCTTGGAAGCATCCACGAAAATAGTTTTCTACCGCTGCAACCTTCTGTTCCCATGAGATCCCATCTTGGGGCCTTTTCCGGTGATCTGCTGGAGGGGGATTCAATCACGGAGGGCATCTACATCAATCCTATTGCCCTTTCGATGAAGTGTGAGTAATTTACCTCATACCTACGGGTCCATAGCTAGTAGCTAGATTGCTTCTTCTCTCTTTATGTTCTTCAATACCATGTTCTCCTCGATGTTCTTGGAGTTCTATCCAATGTAATATTCTTTTGCGGTGTGTTTGTCGAGATCCGGTGAATTGTGGATTTATGATCAGATTTCTATGAATATTATTTGAATCTTCTCTGAATTCTCATATGCATGATTTGATATCTTTGTATTTCTCTTTGAATTATCAATTTGGTTTGGTTAACTATATTGGTATCTATTGCAACGGGAGAGGTGCTTAGTTTTGTGTTCAATCTTGCGGTGTCCTCACCCAGTGACAAAGTAGGTGTAGCGAGGCATGTATTGTATTGTTACCATCAAGGATAAAAAGATGGGGTCTTCATCATATTGCTTGAGTTTATCCCTCTACATCATGTCATTTTACTTAAGGCGTTACTCCGTCCTTTATGAACTTAATACCATAGATGCATGTTGGATAGTGGTCGATGTGTGGAGTAATATTAGTAGATGCAGGCAAGAGTCAGTCTACTTGACACGAACGTGATGCCTATATGCATAATCATTGCCTTGGATATCGTCATAACTTTGCGCTTTTCTATCAATTGCTCGACGGTAATTTGTTCACCCATCGTATTATTTGCCTTCAAGATAGAAGCCTCCAGTGAAACCTATGGCCTCCGGGTCTATTTTCCATCATATATTTTTAGATCTATAAACCAAAAATACCAAAAATATCTTGCTGCAATTTATTTACTTTTATTTCGTTTTACGTTTTAGCAATCTTTTGTACCTATGTCTACCAGATCTCACCTTTGCAATTGACCGTGAAGGGATTGACAACCCCTTTATCGCGTTGGGTGCAAGTGTTTGATTGTTTGTGTAGGTGCACAGATTCGGGACTTGCTTGTACCTCCTACTGGATTGATACCTTGGTTCTCTAACTGAGGGAAATGCTTATCTCTACTTCGCTGCATCACCCTTTCCTCTTCAAGGGAAAAATCAACGCAAGTTCAATAAGTAGCACTAGTGTCAGTGCTCATGAAGGCTAGTCAGCGACACACCAGCCATGTAAATATTGCACACAGTTTCTAAAAGCACAAACGTGTGTGATAGTAGGGAGTAGGTCCCATAGGGTGACCAGCGTGAAACGCCTTAAAGGCAAGGAGGCAATTCTTATCAGAAAGGGGCGGCTTCCTATCTGCTAACCTAGTCAAATAGAATGCAGAAGTTAAGCGTGCTGGGGCTGCAGTAGTCTAAGGATGGGTGACCTGGTGGGAAGTTGCATATCTCAAGCTTCATTAAAGCACCATGATATGGTCATTATAGACATTTATCATCAAAATATATCTGTAGTGACCTGTCATTACGATTATATAAACCTTGGGATCCTTGTTTTGGTAAGTTGTAGAATATGTTTTTATTGGTTATTTCTTGTTCTCAAAAATCAAAGAATGATCACATATGTAGGCCCACACAAACTATCCCTTTGACCCAACGTACGATAAGGGTTTCCTCTTTGCTCCATGTGCTATGTTAGAGAAAATCAGTTTCCGCGGATGCATTGGATGACACCCCTACCCCCCACCCGCCTCGAAGTTCTGGAACAGACATGGTTTTTCCTTAACCTAGCTAGGGGTACAGTGTTCAGTTTGTAATGATACTAATGTAGTTGGTGCCCCATCGAAGTTGTGCATTTGGGATTTGAACAAATCACACACCGGACCCATACATTTTTTAGCTCACATTCAGGGTATAGGCAGTCTTCTGATTGAGCACGTCTCCCTTGTGCGGTTTATAGATGCCGTATGTATTTGTGGGCTCCCCAAGGTCTATATATACCACCCCCTATACATAGAAGTGGAGACACGGATCTTGCTACCAATGGTAGGCGCAGCAGTATGAAGACAAGCCCACCATTTGTTAACTGACGGAATAGAAAGCATGCTTGTAACCATAGACGCATGAGAGTTTGCACAATTTTGCCACACCTCCTTAGCAAAAGGGCAAAATAAAGATAGATGGGCGGCAGTCTCCAAGGTCTGATTGCAGAGCATGCAATTGTCAGCGTGAGGCCAGCCCCTGTTACTTAATCTATCAGCCGTTCAGTTCCTGTTTTGAAGGAGGAGCCAAATGTAGAACTTCACTTTGGGCTCAGCCTTTGCTCTCCAGACCTTCATGAGCCTTGGTTGATGAATACTAGAAAGGAGTTGAGCATGATACACAGAAGTGGCAAAATAAGCATCATTTGTGGTAAGATTCCAAGTGATTTTGTCCCTTCCAGTTGTCATATGCACAGCTTGAACACGATCCCAAAGGTAGATGAACTGATCCAAATCATTGGCATTGGCAACACGTTCCAGTCCTTTCATCCATCTCCCTTCCGAGAGGGCCTCTTGGATAGTTAGGTTCTTCCGGCGGGCGAGGCGGAAGGCAGCTGGTGCGATATCTCTCGGTGCCTATCCGTCTAGCCATTTTTCAGTCCAGAACTTTGCCAATGAGCCATCCCCGGGAGTGATGGTGGTGCATGCCGCAAAAAGTTGTCTATCCGTTAACTCACACGGCATAGGGGTCCCCTTCAAAGGCTTGTCCTCCTCCTGCCACTCGTTCCATAACCACCTTAATCTTAGAGACCTCCCAAAGCACCCAATATCTTTGATTCCTAAACCTCCATTTTTTTTGTGGGACACAAATTGTCTTCCAGTTAACCAAGCATTTCCCCCGCTGCACTCCTCATCAGCGTTCCACAAAAAGTTCCTATGGATCTTGTTTAATATTTTTTCCACCCATGAATTTACCTCGAAGAATGTGAGGAAGTATGTTGCTATTGCTGTGATCATCGAGTTAACCAGGATCAGCCTGCCTGGTCTTGTGAACATCTTCCCTTTCCAAAGCATCAGTCTTGCAGCAGATTTATCGATCAATGGTTGTACTTGAATTCTTCAATTTTTTTGTGCTTAGAGGTAACCCCAAATACTTGCTCGGTAGTTGACCAATGTTGCCTCCAAATATACCAAGGACCTCCTCCAAGTTGATGCCAGTACAGCTAATGGGATAGGCCATGTATTTGTGTAGGGCGGTCTTCAGTCCCGAAGCCTCCCCAAAATAGTCCAGGATTTCCTTTACCGCCTTAATCTCACATTGGACTGGGTTGACAAAAACAGCCGCATCATTGGCGTAGAAACTGACTCGAATTCTTGCAGCTCTCGAGGTGAGAGGCGAGAGGACGCCTCTCAAAGTAGCCATCTCCAGCAGCCGTTGCAGAGGCTCCATGACCAAAATGAGGAGCATCGGAGAGACGGGGTCTCCTTGTCTCAAGCCTCTCATGTGTCTGAATAGTTTACCAGGGATGCCATTTAGAAGAACTCTTGAAGTTGAGGAGGCCAAGAGAATGGAAATGAGATTGCACCATCTATTCCCAAAACCCAATGCCTTCATCAGCTTCAACAAGTATGGCCACCCAACTATATCAAAAGCTCTTGCAATCTCAAGCTTGCGGAAAATTAAATGATGTTCCTTTCTATGTGCCTCCTTTATGACATTGTTGACATAGAGAAAGTTATCTTGGATGCATCTTTTCTTAATAAAGGCGCTTTGGCAAGGGGTAACAAGGTCTTTCAGAAATGGAGCAAGTCTGTTTGCCAAAACCTATCGCATAATTTTTTTTGCCACGTTGTGCATCAAACTGATAGGCCTGAACTCAGAAGGCAGAACAAAGCCCTCCTTCTTTGATATTAACACAATATTAGCCCAATTCAGAACGTGCCAACAATGCCGTCTCAGCTGATGAATCTGACACGGAGCGAGATAGATGTCATTCTTCACAATATCGCAACAGTTTTTGTAGAAAGCCCCTATGAATCCATCTGGCCCAGGAGCCTTCTCAGCATGGCAAGCAAAAACAACCCCTTTGATTTCCTCCATCATGAAACCTTCATCAAGGGACTACAAATCAAGATGCGGCAGCTGCAAATTGTCCCAGTTTAAATCTCTGTAAGTCTCCAAAGGGGATCCGATGAGCGACGAAAAGTGATCCAGAATAATGTTAGCCTTCTGCTCGTGTATGTTAGTATCTCCATTGGGGCCTCTCAAGGTCGGGATGTGATTTTTCCGGCTTCTCCCATTTGCCCATAGGTGAAAGAGCTTTGTATTAGTGTCCCCTTCTCTCACTCCTGATAATCCTAACCATTGTTTCCACATCATCCTCTCGATAGCGGCAAACCCCAACAGTCTGGCTTTGAGGTTATGTCTTAGCTGTCTTTCTTCATCTGTTAGGTGTCTATCCTCTTGAGCTAGATCCAGGTTAAAGATAATGTCATTTGCAATTGCTTCTTGGGTTCTAATTTTAGCTTTTCCCTCTTTGCTCCATTTTTAACGGTTTTTGCCGTTCTTGCTAGTTTTGTGTGAATGATCTTGATTGCATCCGAGGAAACAACATGCATGTTCTAGGCATTTAGAGCAACGTCCCGAAAACCAACCATCTTCAGCCAGTAAGTCTCAAATTGAAAGCCTTTGAAATGTTTAATATCCATTCTCTTAAGTATCAATGGGAAGTTCCACCTCGCTACAGGGGAAGCCGACCGAGGCGTGATGCTATCTTGAAGCTACGTTGGTATTTTCCCAAAGAGGAAGGGATGATGCAGCACATCGACGGTAGGTATTTCCCTTAGTGATGAAACCAAGGTTATTGAACCAATAGGAGAACCAAGCAAAACAACGTAAACAGCACCTACACAGAAATAACAAATTCTCGCAACCCGACGTGTAAAAGGGGTTGTCAATCCCTTTCGGGTAGAGGCACCCCTAGATAGGCAAACAGACGTGAATAAAATTGTAGTAGATTGATAGATCGAACGCCAAATAAAATAAATAAGAATAAAACGCAGCAAGGTATTTTTGTATTTTTGGTTTAATAGATCTGAAAACAAAAGCAAAGGAAAAGTAGATCGCAAAGGCAAATAATATGAGAAAGATACCCGGGGGCCGTAGGTTTCACTAGTGGCTTCTCTTGATAAAAATAGCAAACGGCGGGTAAAAAAATTACTGTTGGGCAATTGACAAAACTTCAAGTACTCACGACGATATCCAAGCAATGGTCATTATATAGGCATCACGTCCAAGATTAGTAGATCGACTCCTGTCTGCATCTATTGCTATTACTACACATATCGACAGCTATCCAACATGCATCTAGGGTATTAAGTTCATGGAGAAACGGAGTAATGCAATAAGAATGATGACATGATGTAGACAAGATCTATCTATGTAGAGATAGACCCCATCGTTTTATCCTTAGTAGCAACGATACATATGTGTCGGTTCCCCTTTTGTCACTGGGATCAAGCACCGTAAGATCGAACCCACTACAAAGCACCTCTTCCCATTGCAATATAAATAGATCAAGTTGTCCAAACAAAATCCCAAATATCGGAGAAGAAATACGAGCCTATAAGCAATCATGCATATAAGAGATCAAAGAAACTCAAATAACTTTCATGGATATAAAAAGACAGATCTGATCATAAACTCAAAATTCATCCGATCCCAACAAACACAACGCAAAAAGAGTTACATCCTTTGGATCTCCAAGAGACCATTGTATTGAGAATCAAACGAGAGAGAGGAAGCCATCCATCTACTAACTATGGGCCCAAAGGTCTACAAAGAACTACTCACGCATCATCGGAGAGGCACAATGGAAGTGGTGAACCCCTCAGTGATGGTGTCTAGATTGGATCTGGTGGTTCTGGACTCTGTGGTGGCTGGATTTGATTTTCGTCGACCCCCTAGGGTTTCTGGAGTATTGGGGTATTTATAGAGCAAAGGGGTGGTTCGGGGGCATCCGAGGTGGGCACGGCCCACCAGGAGTTGTCTTGTCCCATTGGGTGTCTTCTGGTCCATAAAAAATCTCCGTAAAGTTTCGTTGCATTTGGAGTCCATTTGGTATTGATTTTCTGCGATGTAAAAAACATGCAGAAAACAACAACTGGCACGTGGCACTATGTCAATAGGTTAGTACCAAGAAATGATATAAAATGACTATAAAATTGTTATAAAACATCAAAGATTGATAATATAACAGCATGGAACAACCAAAAATTATAGATACGTTGGAGACATATCAACATCCCAAAGTTTAACTCCTACTCGTCCTCGAGTAGGTAAGTGATAAAAACAGAATTTTTGATGTGGAATGTTGCCTCACATGTCATATCATATTCTTTTCTTTATACCATCGACATTTGGACTTTTATATTGTTCAGAGCAATGGTCTAGTTTTGACATGATAACTTAAATAGTCAAGCATATCAACAAGCAACGATGTCTTTCAAAATATCAATGCTAAAATAAGCTATCCCTAGCCCATCATGCTTAATTATTGATCCATTCATGAAACACACTCGCATATTAACTACACCCAATACTCAAGTACGATCATAGTGCCTCCTAGTTGGTGCTTTATAAGAGAATATGGAGACTCAAATTCAAAATAAAAATTGCAAAAAGTAAATGAAAGTCCCTTCATAGAGGGAAGTAGGGATTTGTAGAGGTGTCAGATCTCATAGCGAAAAACTTAGAGATAAAAACATTTTTGGAGGTGTGTCCTTCTCACCAACAAAAATGACTTAGAGTCCCTAACACTTTCCACGCTAGATATATCATAGGCGGTTCCCAAACAGAAATTAAAGTTTATTCCTTTTCCACCATACTTTCACTTTCCATGGCTAACCGTATCCATTGGTGCCTTCCATACCAACACTTTCCAAGGAATTTATTATTTGACAACATAAAGTGAATTCATTTTTCATTTCGGGACTGGGCATCCCTTATACCTTTGCCTTAATCTCGTGCAATGACAAGTGAATAAACACTCATCGTGAGAATAACACATCAAGCATGGAAAATATTAGCCAGCCCTCACCGCTCCACAAGCGGTACGAACACACAAAAGAGAAGTTTATTTTGAAAATTAGAGATGGCACATACAAATTTTCTTAGAACGGCAAAAGAATACCGCATATATGTAGAGATAGTGGACTCATGTGGCAAAACTGGTTTAAAGGTTCTTGGATGCACATGATCATACTTAGTGCAAAATCAAGGCTACCAAAAGATTGAGAAGCGACCAACCAAGAAACGAATAATCTCATAAGCGAGCATTAAGCATAATTAACACCGAATAATGCACCACAAGTAGGATATAATTTCATTGCATAATTATTGACTTTTGTGCTTGCATAGGGAATCACAAACCTTATCACCGATATTCTTACTAAAGCATAATTACTCATCAACATGACTCACATATCACATCATCATATCTCAAAACTATTACTAAGAATCAAGTTTATTTTGTCCAGTGATCTTCATGAAAGTTTTTATTATATCCTTCTTGGATATCTATCACTTTGGAACTAATTTTCATGTGTTGCTTTTGATAATCTCAAACAAATATAAGTGAAGATCATGAGCATAATATTTCTTTCTCTCAAATTAATTTAAGTGAAGCAACAGAGAATTTCTTGAATATTTTAATAAACCTCAAATAAATCTAAGTGAAGCAAGAGAGCATTTCTTCAAAAATACTAAAGCACACCGTGCTCAAAAAGATATAAGTGAAGCACTAGAGCAAGTCCATAGATCATAAAAAATTTGAGTGAAGCATAGAGAGCAATTCTAACAAGTCATGACATAATTTTGGCTCTCTCAAATAGGTGTGTCCAGCAAGGAATCAAGAATTTAAACACAAAATAAAACAAGCAAAGACTCATATCATACAACACGCTCCAAGCAAAACACATAGTATGTAACGAATAAAATATAGCTTCGAGTAAAATACCGACAGTCGTTAGAAGAAAGAGGGGATGCCACTCGGGGCATCCCCAAGCTTAGTTGATTGCTCTATTTTGGATAATAGCTTGGGATGCCGGGGCATCCCCAAGCTGAGGCTATTCTTACCCCTTATTCCTTCATCCATCGTAAGATAATCCAAAACTTGAAAACTTCAATCACACAAAACTCAACAAAAGCCTTCGTGAGATCTGTTAGTATAAGAAAAGAAATGACTATTATAAGTGCCATAGTAAACCAATTCATATTTTGTTCTTGCATTATATATACTGTATTCCAACTTTTCTATGGCAAAAACTCATCAAAGAAAACCATAGAGCCATCAAAACAAGAACACAACGCAAAGAAAATAGAATCCGTCCAAAACAGAATAATCTATAGAAATCTAGATATTTGGAATACTTCTGTAACTCCAAAAACTATGGAAAAGTAGGAAGAACTTGGATATTTGTACATTAATCTACTATAAAAGGAATCTATATTTTATCGCTTTGTGGTTAAAAATGAAAATTATTTTCGCAAGCGCAAAAGTTTCTGTTTTTTCAGCAAGATCAAACAACTATCACCCAAGAAGATTGTAAAGGCTTTACTTGAGACAACCACTAATTAAAACACAATCATAACAGTAGCATAATTGTGCAAACACTCAAGAGCCGAAAGCAAAAAGCAAAAACAAATTTTATTCATTGGATTGCCTCCCAACAAGCGCTATAGTTTTATGCCCTTAGCTAGGCATAAAGCAAGGATCTAAGTTTTGTCATCTTTGTTTCGAGATCCATAAGATGCCCTCATGATTGATTCATATGGTGGCCTAATTCTTGTTCTAGGGAAGTGTTCCAAACACTTACTCAAAGGAAATTGGAAATTAATATTTCCTTCTTTCATATCAATCAAGGCACTGATAGTGCGTAAAAACAGTCTACCAAGAATAATTGGACAAGACGAATTGCAATCAATATCAAGAACAATAAAATCTATGGGCACATAATTCCTATTTGCAAGAATAATAACATCATTAATTCTTCCCATAGGCTTTTTAATAGTATAATCCACCAAGTGCAAATCTAAAGAGCATTCTTCAATATCGGTGAGACCAAGCACATCACATAAAGATTTCGGAATTGTAGAAACACTAGCACCCAAGTCACACAAAGCAAAACACTCATAATTTTTAATCTTGACTTTCATAGTAGGTTCACATTCATCATGTAATTTTTTGGGAATGGAAACTTCTAATTCCAATTTTTCTTCCAAAGCTTTCATCATAGCTTCAACAATATGTTTAGTAAAAGCTTTATTTTGTTCATAATCATGGGGTGAATTTATCATGGATTGCAACAAAGAAATACAATAATTCAAAGAGAAACTATCATAATGTCGGTGTACTAGAGTAGGGGTACCCTAGTATCCCGAACTTGTGCACGGGCAGTCGCAGCATCCCGCGGCAAGGCTTGCCGGGTGACCGCCAAGGTCCTCCGTGGTTCCTTTGGAGCCATTCAAGAACAAAGTATCCAAGTCAAGACCCCGGCAAGAGGAGCTTGCCGGGAAGGCTAACAAAGGCATCCCAAGACCCCGGCAAGAGGAGCTTGCCAGGAAGGCCACCCAAGGCATTGCAAGGAACTTGCCGCGGCGCACCACGCGCCCCGGCAAGGCCCGGTGAGCGACAAGCTCCCGGACGCGACAAGACAACGACAGCGGCAAGGCGCTTGCCGTGGCAACCCACCTCCCTGGGCCCGCGCTCCAGCGCATCCACCAACGTGTCGCTCTGGGGTCCTTCCAGGCGTACGTGCCGGGAGGCTGTGCAGCCAGCGGCGTGCGGTGGCAAGCGGCACTGACAAGATCGCCATCGTGGCGAACGGTGGCGTCCCTAGCGGTCCCTTTCCGCACTGTTTAGGCGACACAGACGGGCATTTAAGGCCCTTGTCCCCTGCCGTCAGGGTTAGGTATGATACACTGTAGCAGGTAGCTGTGCCTACCACAGCACCTTTCCATTTTTGCCCTTACCTCCGTTGCCACCTGTCGGTAACCCCTTGAGCATATAAAAGGAGGCCCGTGTGCAATGTAGAGGGGGGTTAGCTAGTTCGAACACTCACGCTCGGTCTTGTCAGTTGCGGGTGTGTACTGTAGCACTCCGCGGTCCCGAGCAAGAAATCAATACAAACCACAAAGCAGGAGTAGGGTTTTACGCATCTATGCGGCCCGAACCTGGGTAAATCGCTCGCGTGCATCGCCTCGATATGCTCTTTGCACGATCTCCGCCCCCACCGGACCGAAAGGGACCCGGTCTGCCGGTCCCATAGGTGCCCGTGGATCAGTACCCCGGCATCTTTGGCGTCCACCCCCCCATCGCCGCCAGCATCACCAACGCCGTCGACCTCCTCCACTGCTTCCGCCATGGCTCCAAAAGCCGACAAGGGGAAAGCTGTGAAGTCGACCGAGGCGCAGCGGCTCGCGGCGCTGCAGAAGGAGAGCGCAGTTCCCCCCCCCCCCAAGCTTGCCGCGAAGGAGCTGAGGGAGAACTACTACCTCTTCTGGTCGGCGGAGACATGAGCGCATCCGCGCACAAAGGTACTCCCCGCCGTCGCTTGGAAGAAGGCCCCGAATGGATACCCCTTCTTCGCTCTGTTCTTCTACTGTGGGCTCTGCCCGCCTTTCTCTGATTTCTTCTGTGACATTATGAATACCTATGGATTCCATCTCCTTGACTTCACTCCCAATGCCGTCCTGACCATGCCAGTTTTCGCACATCTCTGCGAAAACTTTGTTGGAGTCCTTCCCAACGTAGCCCTCTTCCGCCACTTCTTCATACGCCGAGTAGAGAGAGGAGAGCCTCTATCCGGCGGAATTGCCTGGATCTCAAGGGCCGGAAAGAAGGAGACCTATCTGGAGGGAGAGTTCCGCGGCAAGTGGGAGGAGTGGAGGGCAGATTGGTGCTGGATTGACGAGGAGCATCCACAGCCATTCACCACCCGGCGCCAAACCCCAGTGGCACGCGGCAGCGACTGGAGCGACGTGGCCCCGGAAGACGACAGGCTGAAGATTGCCGTCACCAGGATCTTGCGCCTCAGGCTTCCCGGGCTTACTGTTGGCGCTGTTGGCGCAGACTTCCTTCACTGCTGCATCGCCCCCCCTGCAGGAACGGGGGAGGCCCACTTGGGAGTTCAAGAACGTGGCAGACATCATGAGGCTGCGGCCGGGCCTCAATTACAACTTCACAGTCCTGGAGCTCAACGCAATGCTGCAGGAGCTGTTAAAATATGACCCCCTACATCCCGAGGTCTTCAGGTTGCCGGGGGGCGTCGTCCCGTTGTGCAACAATTCTGCGCTCAACCACATCCGTGCAATGATGCCGGAGTGCCACTCGCACGTGATTGTGCCAACTTGGCAGGAGCCTGCCGACGAGGTCGTGCAGCAGTTCTTCGACGACTTGGTGGAAGTGCCAGTCCGCCCCGACGAGAAGGACGGCTTCACCCGCGACACCACGGATGCGGAGTTGGCGCTCATTGCCACCAGGATGGGGGAAGCAGCGGCAGCCGCAGCCGCGGGCGAGTTCGGATTCACTATGGAGGAGGCTGATGCAGCGGAAGCGGCAAGCCGTGCCGAGCGAGGGGAGGGCGCGGTGGATACGGAGTAAGATACGGCGTAACCTAGGCCACGCGTGCCCGTGCCCTGTCTTGGGCCTGGCCCAACATCGCTCGGCACCGTGTATGGCCCAGGCCCGGGGGCTCCTGTCGGTGTACTAGAGTAGGGGTACCCTAGTATCCCGAACTTGTGCACGGGCAGTCGCAGCATCCCGCGGCAAGGCTTGCCGGGTGACCGCCAAGGTCCTCCGTGGTTCCTTTGGAGCCATTCAAGAACAAAGTATCCAAGTCAAGACCCCGGCAAGAGGAGCTTGCCGGGAAGGCTAACAAAGGCATCCCAAGACCCCGGCAAGAGGAGCTTGCCGGGAAGGCCACCCAAGGCATTGCAAGGAACTTGCCGCGGCGCACCACGTGCCCCGGCAAGGCCCGGTGAGCGACAAGCTCCCAGACGCGACAAGACAACGACAGCGGCAAGGCGCTTGCCGCGGCAAGCCACCTCCCTGGGCCCGCGCTCCAGCGCATCCACCAACGTGTCGCTCTGGGGTCCTTCCAGGCGTACGTGGCGGGAGGCTGTGCAGCTAGCGGCGTGCGGTGGCAAGCGGCGCTGACAAGATCGCCATCGTGGCGAACGGTGGCATCCCTGGCGGTTCCTTTTCGCACTGTTTAGGCGACACAGACGGGCATTTAAGGCCCTTGTCCCCTGCCGTCAGGGTTAGGTATGATACACTGTAGCAGGTAGCTGTGCCTACCACAGCACCTTTCCATTTTTGCCCTTACCTCCGTTGCCACCTGTCGGTAACCCCTTGAGCATATAAAAGGAGGCCCGTGTGCAACTTAGAGGGGGGGTTAGCTAGTTCGAACACTCACGCTCGGTCTTGTCAGCTGCGGGTGTGTACTGTAGCACTCTCGCTCCCGAGCAAGAAATCAATACAAACCACAAAGCAGGAGTACGGTTTTACGCATCCGTGTGGCCCGAACCTGGGTAAATCGCTCGCGTGCATCGCCTCGATTTGCTCTTTGCACGATCTCCGCGCCCGCCGAACTGAAAGGGACCCGGTCTGCCGGTCCCATAGGTGCCCGTGGATCAGTACCCCGGCACATAATTAAAGTCTTTGTAATAAAAAAGAGTGGGCACATCACTATTTAAAGTTTTGACCTCTTCAAACCCACTTTCATCAATTTTCTCAACAAGATTTTCACCCTCCGAATTATCGGGACGCCTTCTAACTAAAGTTGGCTCTTCTCTAGTCACTTTTTCATCAATATTAATTTTACTAAACAAGGAATTAATAGAAGAAACACCAATCATTTTAAGATCTTCATCACTTTTATCTTCTAACGAGATCGATTTAGCGGCCATTTAATTTACTAGGGTAGCTTGTGCATCGTATATTTTTCCTAGAAAACTTTCAGCAAAAGTATACTTACATTGGAGATTGCAAACTTCTCTACTAAAATCATCAAGTTGTTCTGTTATAGCATCAAGCACAAGAGAGTGCTCCTTAAGTTCTTCAGTGAAATACTTACTATCCTAAAATTGTGTAGTCATATATTCCTTAGTACTTTTCTCAATTTCAAGCAAAATATTTCGGTAAGGAACATCATAATATTTTCTTTGAGGCATCATGACTATGAAAATAAGAACACACACAAAAACAGATCCGGCAAGAAAACGGTGATCGAAAAAGAAGGGCGAATAAAAACAGCAATTTTTTGTGAAGTGGGGGAGAGGAAAATGGCAAATAATGTAAATTGCGAGGAGATGAGATTTTTGATTAGGAACCTGGTATATGTTGAAGATCCCCCCCAGCAACTGCGCCATAAATTCCTTTTGATGGCGGATTGAAGCTACATCGATATTTCTCCAAAGAGGAAGGGATGATGCAGCACAATGGAGGTAGGTATTTCCCTCAGTGATGAAACCAAGGTTATCGAACCAGTAGGAGAACCAAGCAACACAATGTAAACAGCACCTGCACTCAAATAACAAAAACTCGCAACCCGAAGTGTAAAAGGGGTTGTCAATCCCTTTCATGTAGCGGTGCCCCAAGATAGGCAAATAGACATGAATAAAAATGTAGTAGATTGATAGATCGAACGCCAAATAAAATAAATAAGAATAAAATGCAGCTATGTATTTTTGGTTTAATAGATATGAAAATAAAAGCAAAGGAAAAGTAGATCGCAATGGCTAATAATATGAGAAAGAGACCCGGTGTCCGTAGGTTTCACTAGTGGCTTCTCTCGAGAAAAATAGCAAATGGTGGGCAAACAAATTACTGTTGGGAAATTGATAGAACTTCAAATACTCATGACGATATCCAGGCAATGATCATTATATAGGTATCACATCCAAGATTAGTAGACTGACTCTTGCCTGCATCTACTACTATTACTGCACACGTCGACCGCTATCCAGCATGCATCTAGCGTATTAAGTTCATGGAGAAATGGAGTAATGCAATAAGAACAATGGCATGATGTAGACAAGATCTATCTATGTAGAGATAGACCCCATCATTTTATCCTTAGCAGGAACGATAGATACATGCCGGTTCCCCTTCTGTCACTGGGATCAAGCATCGTAAGGTCGAACCCACTACAAAGCACCTCTTCCCATTGCAAGATAAATAGATCAAGTTGGCCAAACAAAACACAAATATCGGAGAAGAAATACTAGCCTATAAGCAATCATGCATATAAGAGATCAAAGAAACTCAAATAAATTTCATGGATATAAAAAGATAGATCTGATCATAAACTTAAAATCCATCCGATCCATCAAACACACCGCAAAAAGAGTTACATCATATGGATCTCCAAGAGACCATTGTATTGAGAATCAAACGAGAGAGAGGAAGCCATCTAGTTACTAACTACGGACCCAAAGGTCTACAAAGAACTACTCGCGCATCATCAGAGAGGCACCGACAGAAGTGGTGAACCCCTCCATGATGGTGTCTAGATTGGATCTGGTGGTTCTGAACTCTGCGGCGGCTGGAAACAACCCAACAGGCGCTGCCTTGGCCCATTGGGTGTCTTCTAGTCCATAAAAAAACTCTGTAAAGTTTCGTTGGATTTGGACTCCATTTGATATTGATTTCCTATGATGTAAAAAACATGCAGAAAACAAGAACTGGCACTTGGCACTATGTCAACAGGTTAGTACCAAAAATGATATAAAATGACTATAAAATGATTATAAAATATCCAAGATTGATAATATAACAGCATGGAACAATCAAAAATTATTGATACGTTGGAGACGTATCAGCATTCCCAAGCTTTACTCCTGCCCGTCCTTGAGTAGGTAAGTGATAAAAACAAAAAATTTGATGTGGAATGCTGCGTAACATGTCATATCATATTCTTTTCTTTATAGCATGGACATTTGGACTTCTATATTGTTCAAAGCAATAGTCTAGTTTTGACATGATAACTTAAATAGTCAAGCATATCAACAAGCAACCATGTCTTTCAAAATATCAATGCTAAAATAAGCTATCCCTAGCCCATCATGCTGAATCATTGATCCATTCATGAAACACACTCGCATATTAACTGCACCGAATACTCAAGTACGATCATAGTACCTCCTAATTGGTGCTTTATAAGAAAAGATGGAGACTCAAATGGAGACTCAAATTGAAAATAAAAATTGCATAGAGTAAAAGAAAGGCCCTTCGCAGAGGGGAGTAGGGATTTGTAGAGGCGCCAGAGCTCAAAGCAAAAAACTTAGAGATAAAAACATTTTGGGAGGTGTTTCCTTGCCACCAATGAAAATGACTTAGAGTTCCCAACACTTTCCATGCTAGATATACCATAGGCAGTTCCCAAACAGAAATTAAAGTTTACTCCCTTTTCCACCATACTTTCACTTTTCATGGCTAACCGTATCCATGGGTGCCTTCCATACCAACACTTACCAAGGAATTTATTATGTGATAACATAAAGTAAATTCATTTTTCATTTTGGGACTGGGCATCCCTAATACATTTGCCTTACTCTCGTGCAACGATAAGTGAATAAACACTCATCGTGAGAATAACACATCTAGCATGGAAAATATTAGCCCCCCCTCACCGCTCCGCGAGCGGTACGAACACACAAAAGAGAAGTTTATTTTGAAAATTAGAGATGACATATAAAAATTTGCATACAACGGTAAAATAATACCGCATATACATAGATATAGTGGACTCGTGTGGCAAAAGTGGTTTAAAGGTTCTTGGATGCACAAGTAGTGATCATACTTAGTGCAAAATGAAGGCTAACAAAAGATTGAGAAGCGACCAACCATGAAACGAATAATCTCATAAGCGAGCATTAACCATAATTAACACCGAATAATGCACCACAAGTAGGATATAATTCCCTTGCATAATTATTGACTTTCGTGCTTGCATAGGGAATCACAAACCTTATCACGATATTCTTACTAAAGCATAATTACCCATCAACATGACTCACATATCACATCATCATATCTCAAAACTATTACTAAGAATCAAGTTTATTTTGTCTAGTGATCTTCATGGAAGTTTTTATTATATCCTTCTTGGATATCTATCACTTTGGAACTAATTTTCATGTGTTGCTTTTGATAAGCTCAAACAAATATAAGTGAAGATCATAAGCATAATATTTCTTCTCTCAAATTAATTTAAGTGAAGCAAGAGAGAATTTCTTGAAAATTTTAATAAACCTCAAATAAATCTAAGTGAAGCAAGAGAGCAATTCTTCAAAAATACTAAAGCACACTATGCTCAAAAAGATATAAGTGAAGAACTAGAGCAAGTCCATAGCTCATAAAAAATTTAAGTGAAGCATAGAGAGCAATTCTAACAAGTCATGACATAATTTTGGCTCTCTCAAATAGGTGTGTCCAGCAAGGAATCAAGAATTTAAACACAAAATAAAACAAGCAAAGACTCATATCATACAAGACGTTCCAAGCAAAACACATAGTATGTAACGAATAAAAATATAGCTTCGAGTAAAATATCGACGGTCGTTAGAAGAAAGAGGGGATAACACTTGGGGAATCCCCAAGCTTAGTTGCTTGATATCTTTTGGATAATAGCTTGGGATGCCGGGTCATCCCCAAGCTTAGGCTCTTCTTACTCCTTATTCCTTCATCCATCGTAAGATAACCCAAAACGTGAAAACTTCAATCACACAAAACTCAACAAAAGCCTTCGTGAGATCCGTTAGTATAAGAAAACAAATCACTATTATATGTGATGTACTAAACCAACTCATATTTTGTTCTTGCATTATATATACTGTATTCCAACTTTTCTATGGCAAAAACTCATCAAAGAAAACCATAGAGCCATCAAAACAAGCACACAATGCAAAGAAAATAGAATTTGTCCTAAACAGTACAGTCTATACCAATCTAGATATTTCGAATACTTCCGTAACTCCAAAAACTATGAAAAATTAGGAAGATCTTGGAAATTTGTACATAAATCTACTGCAAAAGGAATCGGTATTTTATCTTCTCTTATTAAAAATGAAAATTATTTTGGTGAGCGCAAAAGTTTTTGTTTTCTCAGCAAGATCAAACAACTATCACTCAAGAAGATCCTAAAGGCTTTACTTGACACAAACACTAACTAAAACACAATCATAACAGTAGTATAATTGTGCAAACACTGAAGAACCGAAAGCAAAAAGCAAAAATAAATTTTGTTCATTGGGTTGCCTCCCAACAACCCTATAGTTTTACGCCCTTAGCTAGGCATAAAGCAAGGATCTAAGTTTTGTCATCTTTGTTTCGAGATCCATTAGATTACCTCATGATTAATTCATATGGTGGCCTAATTCTTGTTCTAGGGAAATGTTCCATACCCTTCCTTAAAGGAAAGTGGAACTTAATATTGCCTTCTTTCATATCAATCACGACACTGATAGTGCGTAAAATGTTCTACCAAGAATAATTGGACAAGACGGATTGCAATCAATATGAAGAACAATAAAATCTATGGGCACATAATTCATATTTGCAAGAATAATAACATCATTCATTCTTCCCATAGGCTTTTTAATAGTAGAATCCGCCAAGTGCAAATTTAAACAACATTCTTCAATATCGGTGAGACCGAGCACATCACATAAGGATTTGGGAATTGTAGAAACACTAGCACCCAAGTCACACAAAGCAAAACACTCATAATTTTTAATCATGACATTGATAGTAGGTTCCCATTCATCATGTAATTTTCTAGAAATTGAAACTTCTAATTCCAACTTTTCTTCCAAAGCTTTCATCATAGCATCAAAAATATGTTTAGTAAAATCTTTATTTTGTTCATAAGCATGGGGTGAATTTATCATGGATTGAAAAAAAAGAAATACAATCAGTCAAAGTGCAACTATCATAATTAAAGTCTTTGTAATCCAAAAGAGTGGGCACATCACTAGTTAAAGTTTTGACCTCTTCAAACCCACTTTCATCAATTTTCTCAACAAGATTTTCACCCTCCGAATTATCGGGACGCCTTCTAACTAATGTTGACTCTTCTCCAGTCCCTTTTTCATCAATCTTAATTTTACTAAACAAGGAATTAATAGAAGAAGCACTAGTCATTTTAAGATCTTCATCACTTTTATCTTCTAATGAGATCGGTTTAGCGACAACGTGATTTACTAGGGTAGATTGTGCATCGGATATTTTTCCTAGCAAACTTTCGGCAAAAGCATACTTAGCTTGGAGATTGCAAACTTCTCTACTAAAATCATCAAGTTGTTTTGTTATAGCATCAAGCACAACGGAGTGCTCCTTAAGTTCTTCAGTAAAATACTTAGTATGCTCAAATTGGGTAGTCATATATTCCTTAGTACTTTTCTCAATTTCAAGAAAAATATTTGGGTAAGGAACATCATAATATTTTCTTTGAGGCATCATGACTACGCAACCAAGACCACACGCAAAAACAGATCCGACAAGAAAACAGCGAACGAAAAATAAGGGCGAATAAAAATGGTGAACTTTTGTGAAGTGGGGGAGAGGAAAACGGGAGGCAAATGGAAAATAATGTAAATTGCGAGGAGATGAGATTTGTGATTAGGAACCTGGTATATGTTGAAGATCCTCCCCAGCAACGGTGCTAGAAATTCCTTTTGATGGCGGCTTGAAGCTACGTCGGTATTTCCCCAAAGAGGAAGGGATGATGCAGCACAATGGCGGTAGGTATTTCCCTCAGTGATGAAACCAAGGTTATCGAACCAGTAGGAGAACCAAGCAACACAACGTAAACAGCACCTGCACACAAATAACAAATACTCGCAACAAGACGTGTAAAAGGGGTTGTCAATCCCTTTCGGGTAGCGGCGCCCCAAGATAGGCAAATAGACGTGAATAAAATCATAGTAGATTGATAGATCGAACGCCAATTAAAAAAATAAAAAATGCAGCAATGTATTTTTGTATTTATGATTTAATAGATCTAAAAATAAAATCAAAGTAAAAGTGGATTGCAAAGGCAAATAATATGAGAAAGAGACCCGGGGGCCGTAGGTTTCACTAGTGGCTTCTCTTGAGAAAAATAGCAAACAGTGGGTGAAAAAATTACTATTGGCAATTGATAGAACTTCAAATACACATGACAATATCCAGGCAATGATCATTATATAGGCATCACGTCCAAGATTAGTAGACCGACTCCTGCCTACATCTACTACTATTATTCCACACATCGACCGCTATCCAGCATGCATCTAGTGTATTAAGTTCAAGGAGAAACAGAGTAATGCAATAAGAACGATGACATGATGTAGAAAAGATCTATCTATGTAGAGATAGACCCCATCGTTTTATCCTTAGTAGCAACGATGCATACATGTCGGTTCCCCTTCTGTCACTGGAATCAAGCACCGTAAGATCGAACCCACTACAAAGCACCTCTTCCCATTGCAAGATAAATAGATCAAGTTGGCCAAACAAAACCCAAATATCGGAGAAGAAATATGAGACTATAAGAAATCATGCATATAAGAGATCAGAGAAACTCAAATAACTTTCATTGATATAAAAAGATAGATCTGATCATAAACTCAAAGTTCATCCGATCCCAACAAACACATCGCAAAAAGAGTTACATCATATGATTCTCCAAGAGACCATTGTATTGAGAATGAAACGAGAGAGAGGATGCCATCTAGCTACTAACTACGGACCCGAAGGTCTACAATGAACTACTCACGCATCATTGAAGAGGCACCAATGGAAGTGGTGAACCCCTCCTAGGGATGGCAATTTTATCCATGGATCTGGATACCCATGGATACCCGACCCAGTTGGGAAAGGGTATGGAGCACATTTTCGCCCATGGGTCCATGGATATGGATACCCACGAACAGCTGGGTTGGGCATGGTTATAGTTTGTGCTCCATGGATATCCAATGGATACACGTATGCCATGTGGGGCCATATGCCAGTGATAGTAGAAAGAGTGAATCAATGGGAAATGGCAGGAAATATGCAACTTGTTCCATGAGTTATATGCTGGAGAATCAACCTCTGGTATGTCACACTTAAGGACTCACCGTATTATTTGTTGCCTACTTATGCATGTAGCTTATGTTGTCATTTGTGAGTGAATGATGATGAGTTAATTTTCTCTTTGGGAAGGCTTTATGCTGACTTTTCTATGCCCATGGAGCTCCATGGGTATGTGGGTATCCAGTGGGTTTGGACATGGGCACAAGTTTTGCCCATGGATAATTTGGTGGATGGGCAAAGGGTAGGAAGATGGGTCATGGGTTGGATTTGGACCATCTCCACCCGCTCCAAACCCGACCCATTGCCATCCCTAACCCCTTCGTGATGGTGTCCAGATTGGACCTGGTGGTTCTAGACTCTGCAGCGGCTGGAATTGATTTTCTTCGACTCCCCTAGGGTTTCTGGAATATTGGGGTATTTATACAGCAAAGAGGCGGTCCGGGGGGCACCCGAGGTGGGCACAACCCACCAGGTGCTACCTTGGCCCATTGGTGTCTTCTAGTCCATAAAAAATCTTTGTAAAGTTTCGTTGCATTTGGACTCCGTTTGGTATTGATTTCCTGCGATGTAAAAATAATGCAGAAAACAACAACTGGCACTTGGCACGATGTCAATAGGTTAGTACCAAAAAATGATATAAAATGACTATAAAATGATTATAAAACATCCAAGATTGATAATATAACAGAATGGAACAATAAAAAATTATAGATACATTGGAGACGTATCAAGGTGCGCTCGTCGGTCGTCCCCGACCACCTCGCCGTTCCCGCCGGGGGAAGATAAGGACACCACCCCTGCAGCCGCCTCAGCCTCCTCGCCTCCCCTCCACTTGCCTCTCCCACTTCTTCCCCACACTCGCCCCTCTTCCTGATCTGGAGGAGACCGCCCCCACCATCGCCAAGGCCAGCATCTTCCCCGTGCCCACCGACCACCCCTTGGCCTAAGAACGTTTCTAGGAGCCCCGCCGCGTCCCTCTGCTTCGTCCACACCAGAGAATGCAAGATCTACGCCACCGCATCGACCAAATTGACCTCGTCCTCCACACGGCTGCCGCCGGAGATCTTCTTTGGATCTGGCGACACCTGCTGCTCCTAATATATCGACGGGTCCTCATGTGCCTTCACTGTGAGCTCCTCGTTGGAAGCCCTGTCCTTACACCTCAAACTAGTGTCGTAGCTGCCATCACCGCCTGCAACCGACATCATGGTTCATCATGGGAGCTAGCTCGACCTCTGCTCGGTGCTCCCGTATGCCTATGGCCGCCCCGCGCATTCTCCCGGGCACGCACCGCACGCGCGCCACACATCCACCCGCGCCCTGCGTGCCACTCGAGCCGCGCCCACTAGGGCGTTTGCTGCCCGGGGCTGTGCCCCTGCTCGTCCGCGTAGCTGCCTCCCTACAGTCACCCATGTGCGCCCGGGCTTGCTCACGCTCGCCTGCTAGCGCTGCTGTTGTTGCTTCGCTCTGCTTGCTATTGCTGCTCGCCTACTGTCACTACTGCCTTTAGGACCGATGCCGCTGCTGCTTCTTGCTGCTGCTCTTCCGCCCCTGCTAGCTGCTGTGAAGCGCTGCTACCTGCCGCTCTCACTATGCCCGGGCTACCGCCGGCTAGGCCCATGTGCGTCGCCGATGGCTCTGGCCGCTGGCGCATCTATGCGTGCGTGTAGATCCATGCTCACAGCTGGCTATGTACTAGTACTATGGAACTTCCGTGTGCTATAGGTGGGGATAGCCTCTTAGTCCTAAGATTTAATTAGCCAGGGCTTAATTCATTGTTAGCTAGCCTATGGTGTCAATGGCCAGTGGGCCCAATCTGTTTAGGATAGATCTCATTTAGTTTATTAGTGGTGTGTCTATGACATGTGGCCCCCTATGTTAATTTAACCCCTCCATTTTAGTTTATCCATCAGTTAAATTATGTGCCAATGACATGTGGGCCACATCCCCCTTTTGACTAGTCAATTTGACTTGGTAAAATTTGGATTAGATTAAATAAAATTATTCTTGAAAGTTCCAGAAAATACTATAAACTTTGGAAATTCATATAAAATAATCTGTAACTCATATTAAAATAATTTATATATGAAAGTTGCGCAAGAAAATATTATGATTCCGAATACGCCATACGTTCGTCCGTCACATGCCCCTAGCATAGCGAATATGGCGTCCCCTCTCTTTCATCTATCTGAAAAATGCCAAACTTCGAGAAAACATTCCCGGATGTTTTCCCCCTTCGTCGGTATCACCTAGTACTGTGTTAGGGCACACCTAGCACCGCCTATTGTCCTGTTGTGCATCTGTGTTACCTTTGTTTGGTTTATATTTACTGTTTCTTTCTCCTCTTATCTTCAGTAGACCCCGAGTCCGCTGCCGATGCCACTATGATCGACTACGTCACCGACGACCATCCTTCCCTTTCCGCAGAGCTTCCAGGCAAGCAAACGCCCTTGAACATTCTGATATCGCCCATTCCATTCTATCTCATGCTTGCATTAGATTTTGCTACTACAATTGATTGATCCTATTCTGATGCATGACCTGTTTTTGTAACCTGCCCATTGTACCTTACCTGCTTATCCTAAACTTCTTAGAATAGGTTGGTTAGTGATCCATCAGTGACCCATCACCTGGTCCCAGTTGCCCCGGCTTGATAACGTGATCAACGACCAGAGCCTGTGATACGTCTCCAACTTATCTATAATTTTTTATTGTTCCATGCTATTATATTATCTGTTTTGGATGTTAATGGGATTTATTTTACACTTTTATACTATTTTTGGGACTAACCTATTAACCGGAGGCCCAGCCCAAATTGTTGTTTTTTTACCTATTCCAGTGTTTCATAGAAAAGGAATATCAAATGGAGTCCAAACGGAATGAAACCTTCGGGAACGTGATTTATGGAACAAACGTGATCTAGAGGACTTGGAGTGGACGTCAAGCAATCAACTAAGCGACCACGAGGTAGGGGGCACGCCCCCCTCCTAGCTCCACTGACCTACTTCTTACTCCTATATATGTTCACATACCACGCAAACATCCAGGAGCACCACGAAACCCTATTTCCACCGCCGCAACCTTCTGTACCCAAGAGATCCCATCTTGGGGCCTTTTTCGAAGCTCCGCCGGAGGGGGCATTGATCATGGAGGGTCCCTACATCAACTACACGGCCCCTCCGATGATGTGTGAGTAGTTTACCTTAGACCTTCGGGTCCATAGCTAGTAGCTAGATGGCTTCTTCTCTCTCTTTGGATCTCAATACATAGTTCTCCTCGATTCTCTTGGAGATCTATTCGATGTAACTCTTCTTTTTTGCGGTGTGTTTGTCGAGATCCGATGAATTGTGGGTTTATGATCCAGATCATCTATGAACAATATTTGAATCTTCTCTAAATTCTTTTATGTACGATTGGTTTATCTTTGCAAGTCTCTTCGAATTACCAGTTTGGTTTGGCCTACTAGACTGATATTTCTTGCAATGGGAGAAGTGCTTAGCTTTGGGTTCAATCTTGCGGTGCTCGATCCCAATGACAGAAAGGGAAACGACTCGTATTGTATTATTGCCATCGAGGATAAAAATATGGGGTTTATATCATATTCCGTGAGTTTTTCCCTCTACATCATGTCATCTTGCTTAAGGTGTTACTCTGTTCTTATGAACTAAATACTCTAGATGCATGCTGGATAGCGGTCGATGTGTGGAGTAATAGTAGTAGATGCAGGCAGGAGTCGGTCTACTTGTCACGGACGTGTTGCCTATATACATGATTAAGCCTAGATATTCTCATAATTATTCGCTTTTCTATCAATTGCTCGACAGTAATTTGTTCACCCACCGTAATACTTATGCTATCTTGAGAGAATCCACTAGTGAAACCTATGGCCCCCGGGTCTATTTTCCATCATACAAGTTTCCAATCTATTTTATTTTGGAATCTTTACTATCAATATATATCATAAAAATACCAAAAATACTTATCTTATTATTATCATCTCTATCAGATCTCACTCTTGCAAGTGGCCGTGAAGGGATTGACAACCCCTTTATCGCGTTGGTTGCGAGGTTCATATTTGTTTGTGTAGGTATGAGGTGACTCACGCGTGGTCTCCTACTGGACTGATACCTTGGTTCTCAAAAACTAAGGGAAATACTTACGATTGTTTACTGCACCACCCTTTCCTCTTCAAGGGAAAACCAACGCAGTGCTCAAGAGGTAGCAAGAAGGATTTCTGGCACCGTTGCCGGGGAGATCTACGCCAAGTCAAGACATACCAAGTACCCATCACAACTCTTATCCTCCGCATTACATTATTTTCCATTTGCCTCTCGTTTTCCTCTCCCCCACTTCACCCTTGACGTTTTATTCGCCCTCTTTTCTATTCACCTTCTTTCCGTATGTATCTTTGTTTGTGTTTCCATGTGCTTTCTATTTGCTTGCATCTTTGCGTGCTAAAAATCTATTGATATGGATCCACTTAAAGTATTCTACTTGGATCATCTTTGATCCTTATGCGCTCGTGTTGAAACCCCAACTAGCCTAGTTGATGAGAAATCTGTAGATGAGCATGCTCATTTTGTGCGTCACCGTTTGTCTGAAAAAGGGAGGCTCTTATGGGATCAAATAAACATATTCCTATGTTGTGCTTGGAATCTTTGTGAAATTTGTGATCTTACTTGTTTCTCTAAGAACCCTAAAAAACACATGCCCTACCTATGTGAGTTTAATGACAATGAAATCTTATCTTCTTATGCAAAGGGTGTTTATAGCTACTACGATATCAAACAAATTGAAGAATTTGTTTCTTTTAAGAGTGCTTATGAAGTTGCTCCTTTGATTGAAAAGTATGATATTAATCTCTACGAATCTGAAAATTTTGACATACTTAAATATTGCTATGAAAACTATGCTCATAATGTCTATGTAAAAGAATTTATTGAAAGAATGACCGTTGCTTCGGAAGAAAATAATGATATGCATGAATCTATAGATAATTATGATTCCGATGATTTGATTGAAATATCCCTTGATGAACATGATGCTAACTATTCTTGTGGCCATGATGCCAATATTTATGAAGATGAATTTGCTATAGTTCCTTACGTTAAACATGAGATCGTTGCTATTGCACCCATACCTGATAGTTCCTTCGATGAAAATCATGATTGCAATGATGTTATCATAAATTCTCTTTGTGTCAATTGTGTTAAGGATATGCAAAACCTCAAGCTTGGGGATGCTAATTTTGCTATGACTACTATTTGTTGCAATGATCATGATTGGGGTGATACTTCTTTTGATCTTGAAAATTTATTTAAGCCCATGATGAATATGAGATTGATAATAGTGTTTGCAATATTATTTAAAGTGGGTTTAGAAGAGTGTCAACTTTAGATCCCACATATTTGGAGAATGTTCAATCTTATGAAGTTTTTGATAAAAGTGGGTTTGGAGAGGTCATGACTTTAGTTAATGTTAATCCCACTATTTCGGAAGAGTGTCAACTTTGCATACATGTGGATCGTGTTAAGAATATGTTTTGTGATAGCTATATTGTTGAATTTTATTATGATCCTACATGTAATTATTATGAGAGAGGAAAATATGGTGGTAGAAATTTTCATGTTACTAAATTACCTCTCGTTATGTTGAGAATGCTATTGTTTCTTTTCGCTTCCTTGCATATGCTAGTTTTTGCTTGCCTTGATAATTTGTTTGCCGATAAGATTCCTATGCATAGGAAGTATGTTAGACTTACATGTGTTTGTCACGTGTCTTATGGTTCTCTCTTTGTGCTTCAATTCTTGTCTTTCATGTGAGCATCGTTGAAATCTTATGCCTAGCTAAAAGGCTTTAAAGAAAAGCGCTTGTTGGGAGGCAACCCAATTTTATTTTTATTCCTGTTTAGTAATAAATAATTTTTCTAGCATATGTTTTAGTTGTGTTTTTTGTGTTTAATTAGTTTTTGTGCCAAGTAGAACCGTTGGGAAGACTTGGGGGAAGTCTTTTTGATCTTGCTGTAAAAAAACAGAAACTTTAGCGCTCACGAGAATTGCTGACATTTTTTATTGGAGAGTGATATTTAGTTAATTTGTTTTTCAGATGATTAATAGATAAATTACTCACGTCCAGAAATTTATTTTAGAATTTTTGGGGTTCCAGAAGTTTGAGTTAGATACATTTTACAACAGACTGTTCTGTTTTTGATAGATTCTGTTTTTCATGTGTTGTTTGCTTATTTTGATGAATCTATGGCTAGTAAAAGAGTTTATAAACCATAGAGATGTTGGAATATAGTAGGTTTAACACCAATATAAATAAAGAACGAGTTCATTACAGTACCTTGAAGTGGTGTTTTCTTTTCTTTCGCTAACGAAGCTCACAAGATTTTTCTATTAAGTTTTGTGTTGTGAAGTTTTCAAGTTTTGGGTAAAGATTTGATGGATTATGGAACAAGGAGTGGCAAGAGACTAAGCTTGGGGATGACCATGGCACCCCAAGGTAAAATACAAGGACACCAAAAATCCTAAGTTTGGGTATGCCCTAGAAGGCATCCCCCCTTCTGTCTTCGTTCATCGGTAACTTTACTTGGAGCTATATTTTTATTCTCCACATGCTATGTGTTTTGCTTGGAGCATCTTGTATGATCTGAGTCTTTGCTTTTTAGTTTACCACAATCATCCTTGCTGTACACACCTTTTGAGAGAGAGACACCTGAATTGGAATTTATTAGAATACTCTATGTGCTTCACTTATATCTTTGGAGCAATATAATTTTTTGCTCTAGTGCTTCACTTATATCTTTTAGAGCATGGCAGTGGTTTTATAGAAATAATTGATCTATCATGCTTCACTTATATCATTTTGAGAGTCCTTTAGAACAGCATGGTAATTCACTTTGGTTATACATTTTAAATGCTAAGAGAAGTTGGATGCTTGATAGATGGTTTTGAGATATAAAGGTGGTAATATTAGAAGTGTGCTAGTTGAGTAATTGTGAAATTGATGAATAATTGTGTTGAAGTTAGCAAGTCCGTAGCATGCACGTATGGTGAATGTTATGTGATAAATTGGAAGCATGGGGTGTTCTTTGATTGCTTTCCTTATGAGTGGCGGTCGGGGACGAGCGATGGTCTTTTCCTACCAATCTATCCCCCTAGGAGCATGCACGTAGTGCTTGGTTTTGATGACTTGTAGATTTTTCCAATAAGTATGTGAGTTCTTTATGACTAATGTTGAGTCCATGGATTATACGCACTCTCACTCTTCCAACATTGCTAGCCTCTTTGGTACCGTGCATTGCCCTTTCTCACCTTGAGAGTTGGTGCAAACTTTGCCGGTGCATCCAAACCCCGTGATATGATACGCTCTATCACACATAAGCCTCCTTATATCTTCCTCAAAACTGCCACCATACCTACCTATTATGGCATTTCCATAGCCATTCCGAGATATATTGCCATGCAACTTTCCACCGTTCCATTTATTATGACACGCATCATCATTGTCATATTGCTTTGCATGATCATGTAGTTGACATCGTATTTGTGGCAAAGCCATCATTCGTAATTTTTTCATACATGTCACTCTTGATTCATCGCAATCTCGGTACACCGCCGGGGGCATTCACATAGAGTCATATTTTGTTCTAAGTATCGAGTTGTAATTCTTGAGTTGTAAGAAAATAAAAGTGTTATGATCATCATTAGAGCATTGTCCCATGTGAGGAAAGGATTATGGAGACTATGATTCCCCCACAAGTCGGGATGAGACTCCGGACCAAAAAAAGGAAGAAAAGAGACCAAAAAATAAGAAGGCCCAAATAAAAAAATAATAAATAAATGAGAGAAAAAGAGAGAAGGGACAATGCTACTATCCTTTTTCCACACTTGTGCTTCAAAGTAGCACCATGATCTTCATGACAAAGAGTCTCTTATTTTGCCACTTTCATATACTAGTGGGAATTTTTCATTATAGAACTTGGCTTGTATATTCCAGTGATGGGCTTCTTCAAATGCCCTAGGTCTTCGTGAGAAAGCAAGTTGGATGCACCCCACTTAGTTTCTTTGATGAGCTTTCATATATTTATAGCTCTAGTGCATCCGTTGCATGGCAATCCCTACTCCTTGCATTGACATCAATCGGTGGGCATCTCCATAGCCCATTGATTATCCGCGTCAATGTCAGACTTTCTCCCTTTTTGTCTTCTCACAAAACCTCAATCATCAAATTCTTTTCCACCCATAGTGCTATGTCCATGGCTCACGCTCATGTATTGCGTAAAAGTTGAAAGAGTTTGAAAAAGCTAAGTATGAAACAATTGCTTGGCTTTTCATCGGGGTTGTGCATGATGAGAGCATTTTGTGTGACGAAAATGAAGCATGGCCAAACTATATGACTTTGTAGGGATAAGTTTTCTTTGGCTATGGTATTTTGATAAGACATAATTGCTTGATTAGCATACTTGGAGTATTACTATTTTTATGTCAACAATAAACTTTTATCTTGAATCTTTCAGATCTGAACATTCATGCCACAATAGAGGAAAATACAATGAAGAATATTCTAGAAAGGATTCCACATCAAAAATTCTATTTTTATCATTTACCTACTCGAGGACGAGCAGGAATTAAGCTTGCAGATGCTGATACGTCTCCAACGTATCTATAATTTTTGATTGTTCCATGCTATTATATTATCTGTTTTGGATGTCAATGGGCTTTATTTTACACTTTTATATTATTTTTGGGACTAACCTATTAACCGGAGGCCCAGCCCAAATTCTGTTTTTTTTGCCTATTTCAGTGTTTCGTAGAAAATGAATATCAAATGGAGTCCAAATGGAATGAAACCTTCGGGAACGTGATTTATGGAAGAAACGTGATCCAGAGGACTTGGAGTGGACATCAAGCTATCAACGAGGCGGCCAGGAGGCGGGGGGCGCGCCTACCCCCTGGGCACGCCCTCCCCCCTCGTGGGCCCCTCGTAGCTCCACTGACCTACTTCTTCCTCCTATATACATTCACATACCCCGCAAACATCCAGGAGCACCACGAAACCCTATTTCCACCATCACAACCTTCTGTACCCAAGAGATCCCATCTTGGGGCCTTTTCCGGAGATCCGCCGGAGGGGGCATTTATCACGGAGGGCCTCTACATCAACTCCATGGCCCCTCCGATGATGTGTGAGTATTTTACCTCAGACCTTGGGGTCCATAGCTAGTAGCTAGATGGCTTCTTCTCTCTCTTTGGATCTCAATACAAAGTTCTCCTCGATTCTCTTGGAGATCTATTCGATGTAACTCTTCTTTTTGCGGTGTGTTTATCGAGATCCGATGAATTGTGGGTTTACGATCCAGATTATCTATGAACAATATTTGAATCTTCTCTGAATTCTTTTATGTATGATTGGTTAATCTTTGCAAGTCTCTTCGAATTATCAGTTTGGTTTGGCCTACTAGATCAATCTTTCTTGCAATGGGAGAAGTGCTTAGCTTTGGGTTCAATCTTGCGGTGCTCGATCCGAGGGATAGAAAGGGAAACGTCACATATTGTATTGTTGCTGTCGATGTCAAAACCGGCGGATCTCGGGTAGGGGGTCTCAAACTGTGCGTCTAAGGCGGATGGTAACAGGAGGCAGGGGACACGATGTTTTACCCAGGTTCGGGCCCTCTTGATGGAGGCACAACCCTACGTCCTGCTTGATTAATTCTTGATGATATGAGTACTACAAGAGTTGATCTACCATGAGATCGGAGATGCTAAACCCTAGAAGCTAGCCTATGGTATGATTGTATGTTGTCCTACAGACTAAAACCCTCCGGTTTATATAGACACCGGAGGGGGCTAGGGTTACACAAGGTCCGTTACAAAGGAAGAGATATCCCTATCCATACTGCCTAGCTTGCCTTCCATGCCAAGTAGAGTCCTATCCAGAGACGGGACGAAGTCTTCAATCTTGTATCTTCATAGTCCAACAGTCCGGCCAAAGGATATAGTCCGGCTGTCTGGAGACCCCCTAATCCAGGACTCCCTCAGTAGCCCCTAAACCAGGCTTCAATGACGATGAGTCCGGCGCGCAGTGTTGTCTTCGACATTGCAAGGCGGGTTCCTCCTCCGGATACACCACACAAGAGTTTGAATAAAAGGATAGTGTCCGACCCTGCAAAATACGTTCCACATACCACCGTAGAGAGAATAAGATTTCCACAAATCTAATCTGCTGACACGTTTTGGCAACATGACATCATGCCATGGCTCGGTGATTATTCGAACCATTTTTCTTTAACTAGCCCCGCACATAACACGAGGCAGTTTCATGACACGTCTTGTCAAAGCAGAGATCGTTTCCACCTTATTACGGGATTCTCATCAATACGGGCATGGGTAACCCAACCGCGCCTAGGACTCCTAGATTTTAGGCAAGTCCCAAACGGCCACGAGGAGGACGCTTGATATTCACCCTCTTTATAAAGGGTCAAGGCTTTTACTTTTTCCCTCCCGTGCTCAATTGAATCCTTCCCCCGCCTCAAGTTCTAACACCCAAAGCCTAGGTCAGGTGCTTCGGACCTGCAATCATGTCCGGATCCAGCCTCCAGGGCTGGTGGATACCCTCCTCCGTCACGGAAGAGGATATCAAGAAGTTGAGGGAGGCAAGATACCAGACCGCCGAAGTCTCACATCGGCTGCCTGCCCGAGGGCAGGTCGTCCCTACTCCTGAACCCAATGAAGACGTCGTGTTTATCTCCCACTTCCTCCGAGGACTAGGCCTCACTCTGGATCCCTTCGTCAGGGGTTTGATGTTCTATTATGGGCTTGATTTCCACGATCTAGCCCCGGATTCCTTTCTCCACATCTCGGCATTTATTGTCGTATGTGAGGCCTTCCTCCGCATTACTCCTCACTTTGGCATGTGGCTCAAGACCTTTGATGTGAAGCCGAAGATGGTTGAGGGGCAGCATGCAGCGTGCGGAGGGGCATTAATAAGCAAGATCGCTAGAGCTCCATGGACAAAGGGTTCCTTTCCAGAGGTGTTCGGATTATGGCAACGGGAGTGGTTCTATGTCACCGCTCCTAGAAGTGCCAAGTGGGTAGCTTCCCCCGCCTTTCGCTCGGGCCCTCCACCACAACTGATGTCATGGATCAGCAAGGGGCTGAGCTGGGGTCCAGCCAAGGATGTGCCCATACTGCAGAGCCGCATCCGAGATCTCTTCGAGGGAGATTTTAGTTTGGTTATGGTAGTGCACGTCATGCTGGTTTGTCGATTCCAGCCTTGCAAACGCCGGCCCCTCCGCTTGTGGGAATTCAACCTAGAAGGACCGCATGCTATTCAGAATTTCCTCGGCCTGACGCACGAGGAGATGTACAAGTCGTTCTTCGGACCCCAAATAGAGTGTCCGGACACCTCCGAGGACGTGGGCCTGAGCAGCAACCACACTACGACCCAAGTAAGTAATCCTCTAGCCGAACACACTGTCCTTTATTTATCATGACATCATTATGAAGAATCGCTTTTTGACCAGGACTGGATAACAAAGGCGAAGATGATCCAATGTTCGGCCCCCCTTCCCGAAGGCTTGGACAATCCGGTGCTGGAAAAGATGCTCGAGCCAGTACCTTGCCTGGTGCCCTCAAAGGAATATGAAGGTGGGAATAAAGAGGGCGAAAGTGGGCCTCCACCGCTACCTATTCCAACCGAGGGAACGAGCGCCTCCGTGAGGGAGGATAACCAAGGGAAGGAATCTGACATTCCCTCGCCCCGGGGGAGGAAGAGGACTACCTCTGATGATCCGGAAACCAAGGTTTCCAAACGGGAGAAGAAAACTCCACCAGAGGGTCCTGCCTCGGAGGGTGCTCTTGCCGCACAAAGTCCGTGCGGGGATCAGCCCTCTAACGAGCTGTAAGTAATCAAAAAGTACTCAATAGTGAAGATATACTACCTTACTTCTGAGGAAGATAACCGAAGCATTTATCTTGCAGTTCGGATCTGAGCCCTTCTCAGTAGAGCTCGCCTTTGGGGGATCTTCTTCCGAAGATGATGGAGAGTGAAACGCCTGCCCCAGACTCCCTGGCTCAAGAAGCGGGTGACCTTGAAGTGTCATCACGGAGAGTTTCATCGGATCCGGCAAGGCTAGAAGGTAATCCCATGGTCACCCGAAGCCCTCAGTATCCGGCTACCGAGGAGAGCAATCAAAAGAGTCCGACACCATCTGGTATGCGGTCGGACGTACTGAAGGGTCTGCTAGAGCGAGCGACTATCTCATAAGAGCACTGTACATTAATGTGTACTGTGATTGAAAGGATTTTGTCCGCCGAAAACGGGTTGCATGAAGCCTTTATGAGTCTACTGACGGGCTTTGAGGTACGTGAAATGATATACGTTTGTGATGGTACCGCGCATTATAGGTGTGCGCTGTGTAGATAGTAGCCCCTGAGACTCTGGTTCTCGTCGAGAACGGTGGCGAACGGAGGATCATAATCCCAGGTAATAACCAGACCGCCTTTATGTGCAGGTGTATGAAGCTCCGGTGGCTAGCCGGACTAATGGGGTTGCCGAACTAAGGCGGCAACTGGATGCGGCGGATGCCGGCATCGAGCTTGTTAACAAGCGGCTTGACGAGGCCCAGGGTAGGTGATATTTATAGTGGATGTCACATAGTAAGAGCAGCGTGATGCCAGTATCTTTAAAATGTTGTGACTGCAGATGGAGCTGCCACTGTGGAGGCCTTGCGGGCGGAGCTTGCCCGAGCCAAG
The DNA here is from genome assembly GCF_003073215.2 of Triticum urartu. Classification (NCBI taxonomy): domain Eukaryota; kingdom Viridiplantae; phylum Streptophyta; class Magnoliopsida; order Poales; family Poaceae; genus Triticum; species Triticum urartu. The sequence goes on from NC_053024.1 coordinate 374,518,418, forward strand.
GAGCAAGCAAGGAGTAGTAATGCGGCCGCTTTGAAGGCGACCGAAGAGTTGAGAGCCGAGAAGGCCGCTCATAGCGAGAGCAAAGAGAAAATGGCCAAAATGGCTGTGAAGTTAAAAGACACTGCCGACCGCTGCCAGTTTCTTGAAGAAGAAAACCAGGCGAAGCCTACGGACCTTGAAAATGCCACAATGGTGACCAAAGACACCCGCTCTGCAATGAGAGCGAAGAAGGAGGAACTGTGTGAAGCCGGGGACATTGTGGCCGGGAAGCCCTTTATGCTACGGAGGAAGTTCGGTGATCCGCGGTTTTCCCCTCTGGATCGGATGTGGTGTTTGGTCGACGCATATATGGACTCAGCGGCGAGCGCTGTCGATGCGGCCGAATACTTCCGGGATCAAACAGATCATGAAGTGGACAAGCTGTTCTGGTCGCAATTTAACGTTCCAGAGCATCCGCTTCCATTGACTGATCAGCTTGCCGAATCGGCCGAACTCAATAGATTGTCCGGACTCGCCATGAGGTCTGTCATGGATCATCTGTGGCCGGAAAGGCCAAAGCTGAACAACTATTTTAGCTTGGTGCAGCAGTTCCTTGGTGTGGTGCCACGCATTAATGCGATGAAGAGGTCAGCGTGCATAGAAGGCTCGCGGATGCCCTTGCCCGTGTCAAAACATACTGGGCGGAGATGGATGCCACCACCGTCGCGGCGCAGGGTTCGGCCATAGGCCGATTGGCTGCCGAGCACTATTTTGAAGAAGTGCTTGAGGGCGCTCGTGCGATAGAGGCCCAGTGCTCGACGAATGTTATGTTTGATTGATATGTATTCCTATTGTAAAATCAATGTTTTATTGATTTTATCAAGGCTGTATTTATACTTTTGCCCGAAAGTATTGTGATGCCTCCTGTGCGGCCGTTTATGTATACATGTATATAACCTGAAAGATTGCAGTCGTCGGCTTCAGCCCCCACGCATATAATGCGGGGGTGTTCGCAGAAGACGCGTATTCACACTTAATCCAACGTCTTGGTCCTATTAAGGAGGTGATAGCGCAGCGAACTAGGCAACCGGACTATAATGCTTTAACACTTTCACTTAGCCATAGGAGTTTGACAGTGGGGCTACTATATAGCCCCTGGTGGCTCCACACGCATCCGGATTCGGGGTGCGTACATGCCTGGCCGGGAAACGGCCCTTCGTTAATGCGGAGGAATCCCGAAGATTCCAATAGGTCATTGAGTGGTTGACCAGTCTCACACTATATCATGACAGTCAGTTTTTGGCTTTCTCTACTGAGGTGCTCGTCCGGATGAACCAGGGCACAATCACAGTAGTTCTCCTGGTGCCGCCTTAGCCGATAGAGTGGAACGTAAGGCAGCAAAACACAGGAGCCGGGCAAACCCAACATTTGACCAAAGACATGATTCAGAGCTGATGCATATAAGGCCAAACTCGCGACGCCGAACACTCCCTAAGGTATTCGGTCTTTATGGTGTAAACCGGGTCTAAACAGTACCCTTTGTAATAAGCCCCTGGTGTCCAGGTACATGCATTATTCTGGCGTGGCCACATGCCAAGACGTCAGCATCCTTCTTGATTGTACTGAGAAACCGAGGGATGTAAATCAACAAGAGACAGTAAAAAAGGTTTACACAAGGTCTTAATCTACAAAGAATCCTTGGAATGGGTCCCTGCTGTATGTCTGCGCCTGTGTCTCCATTGTGCTGTATCCTGGATGGGTGTAGCACGATGGTTATCTAAAAAAGAGAGGAACTTAATTGCCGTGCAAAAATTGAGTTATACTAAATAAACAACGTATAGTTGAGATTGAGTAAAGGTGAGCCTTATTGCCACTTTTGCGCGCGCGTTGAGCCCCTTGTATTGTAATAGGGGTATAGCCATCAAACCTGTATTAATTACGTATAGCTGCGCCGGACTCGTCTAACCGCATCCGTGGTCTTAACGACCTGTCAAATGCTTGAGTTGGTGAGGCCGTTTAGTGAGCAGCGGCCAGGGTGGCTGCACCATCTTCGGCGCGCAAGGAGCGCTCAATATTTCCATTTACTGTGATGATGTCGCGTGGACCGGATATCTTGAGCTTGAAGGAAGCGTAATGCGGTATTGCGTTAAAGCGAGCGAAAGCTTCGCGTCCGAGTAGTGCTTGATAGCCACTTTCGAACGGAGCGACGTGGGAAGTTAAATTTTCACCGCGGAAGTTATTGGGGAAGCCGAATATAACCTCTATTAGCAGGGAGACCCTGCAATGAGTGTCTAGGCCTGGCGTTACTCCTTTAAAGGTAGCATTTCTGCGGCAAATTTTCGTTGGGTCTATCCCCATTTTGTGGACTGTGTCCTGATATGTCAGATTTAAACTGCTGCCACCGTCCATCAGGACTCGTGTGAAGTGGTATCCGTCAATTATTGGATTTAATATCAAGGCAGCCCATCCTGCCCGCCGGATGCTTGCCGAGTAATCCCGATGATCGAAGGTGATCGGTTGGGACGACCTGTGGCGAAGCTCCGTAGTGATAGGCCCTGGTGCATGTTTCTCTAAAGGTGCCGCTTTGTTTCTCCCTTTTATCACGTGTAACACGTTGACTGTTTTGACTTCTGGTGGGAATTTCTTCTGTTCCCCTATGCTTTGCTTGCGAGGCTCGTCCTCGTCTTCACTTGGTGTATCCTGCCCCTTGTGTTTGGCGTTGAGCTTGCCGGACTGTTTGAAGACCCAACATTCTCTATGGGTATGATTTGCAGGTTTATCAGGGGTGCTATGGATCTGACATATTTGGTCCAGAATTTTGTTTAGGCTGGACAGTTCGTCTCTGTTGCCTTTGGAGGGCGGCTTCTGCTGGCCTGGCCGAGAGCTTCTAAATCCGGCATTTACCGCCGTGCTCTTCGGGCTGTCTTCTTTATTCCGGCGCTTATTCTTGCTGCGTCGTGATTTCCCGTTTCCATCCCTGACTTCAGATGTACTTGGGTCGCTGGTGCTGCATCGGGCTAACCAGCTGTCCTCGCCCACGCAAAAACGGGTCATGAGGCTTGTTAATGCTGCCATTGTTCTCGGCTTTTCTTGACCGAGGTGTCTAGCAAGCCACTCATCTCGAACGCTACGCTTGAAAGCTACTAAGGCTTCGGCGTCCGAATGGTCAACTATTTGGTTCTTTTTAGTGAGGAACTTGTTCCAAAGTTTTCGGGCTGACTCACCGGGCTGTTGAGTTATATGAATCAAATCGTCTGCATCCGATGGTCGGACATATGTCCCTTGAAAATTTGCCCGAATGGCATCTTCGAGCTCTTCCCAGCTTCCGATGGAGTTTTCGGGGAGGCTTTTAAGCCAGTGCCGAGCTGGCCCTTTGAGCTTAAGGGGTAAGTACTTGATGGCGTGGAGATCATCTCCGCGAACCATATGGATGTGGAGGATGTAGTCCTCAATCCAGACCCTAGGGTGTGTTGTTCCGTCGTACGCCTCTATGTTCACGGGTTTGAATCCCTCGGGAAATTCATGGTCCAGCACCTTGTTGGTGAAACATAGAGGGTGTGCGGCACCCCTATATTTGGGCGTACCGTAGTGTTCGGATGTTTGTTGTGTTGCATTGTATGTTGGAGCGCGCCTGCGTGGTCCATAGATGGATTTGGTTGTGCCGTCCTTTTGATGCGAGCCCTTACGCGGATCGCGTACTTGTTTATGTGCGGCGTCGTTTGCCGCTTTATGTTGGCTATGAGGTCGTCTATCCGACTGGATGGCCGTTTTATTTTTTAATGGTGGAGGATCTAAGGCCTCCTCATCAAATTCAGGTAGCAACTTTCGCTTCGAATAGCTCTTGGTGTGGCGATTACTACCGTACTTCGCTGCAGTGTTGAGTACTTCACTCCATTAGATTTTGAGTGTGTCTTGTGCAGCCTTGAGGCTTTGCTTCTATTTTTTCAGACTCCTCGCCATGGCAACAAGCCTCTTGTGGGCATTATGTTGCTCCTGACGCTTGTCTGGTGTGACGTCGTCCGGACTGTTATCTTCGACGGAGTCGGGTTGTTCGGGTTGATTCCCCGTGTTGCCCTGGTCTGGCGATGGTGCACCCTACTCTATCGCTAGGTCTATATGATTGTTATTTCTGCCTAGGAGGGATTTGGAGCGGCGTTTACACCGCCGCTTTGACTGTTTCTCGAGGGAACAACCCTTCGCTGCGTCCTTCCGTTCCTCGTCGTTGTTTTCTTTGGGTGTGTCCACCATGTATACATCATGTGACGAAGTGGGCGTCTAGTGCCCTGTGGGCAGTGGTTCCTCTTCTCCTCCCGCATCGTCATCCATACCGTCGATGCCTTCGGAGTCGAAGTCGAGCATGTCGGTTATGTCATCGATAGTGGCTACTAAGTGGGTGGTGGGTGGGCGGCGAATTTCTTCGCCATCCGCATTCCAATCCTGCCGGACGTAGTTCGGCCAGGACTCTCCTGACAAGGAGAGAGACCTTAATGAGTTCAGTATGTCGCCAAAGGGCGAGTGCTGAAAAATATCTACGGAGGTAAACTCCATGATCGGCGCCCAATCGGATTCGACAGGAACGGGCGCAGGCGGTTCGGAGTCCGTGGCCGGAGAAGGATCCGGTAGTTTAGCAACACGGCTCTCGTGAAGGGTAAGGTTGATATTCGTCTCGATCGCCGCAGAGGATATGGCCTCCATGGCAGGGTCTATCCACCCGTCCATGGATGGCCCAATTGGATCCGAATTGAGGGTCGGAGTGGCTGCTGGTGCGGTTTCTCGAACACTGTCCGATGGTAGAGCTAAATCGTACTCATCATGACTGCGTGGCGCACAAGGCAGGGGCTCGAATCCGTCGAAGATCAAGTCTCCGCGGATATCGGCCATGTAGTTTAAGCTTCCAAGCCTGACCTAGTGGCCAGGGGCGTAACTTTCGATCTGCTACAGATGGCCAAGCGAGTTGGCCCGTAGTGCGAATCCGCCGAACACAAAGATCTGTCCAGGGAGAAAAGTCTCACCCTGGACTACATCGCTATCGATGATCGTAGGAGCCATCAAGCCTAATGGCGATGACACAAAGGAAGTCTAAGTGAAAGCACCAATGTCGGTGTCAAAACCGGCGGATCTCGGGTAGGGGGTCCCGAACTGTGCGTCTAAGGCGGCTGGTAACAGGAGGCAGGGGACACGATGTTTTACCTAGGTTCGGGCCCTCTTGATGGAGGTAAAACCCTACGTCTTGCTTGATTTATTCTTGATGATATGAGTACTACAAGAGTTGATCTACCATGAGATCGGAGAGGCTAAACCCTAGAAGCTAGCCTATGGTATGATTTTATGTTGTCCTACGGACTAAAACCCTATGGTTTATATAGACACCGGAGGGGGCTAGGGTTACACAAGGTCGGTTACAAAGGAGGAGATATCCATATTCGTACTGCCTAGCTTGCCTTCCACGCCAAGTAGAGTCCTATCCGGACACGGGACAAAGTCTTCAATCTTGTATCTTCATAGTCCAACAGTCCGGCCAAAGGATATAGTCCGGCTGTCCGGAGACCCCCTAATCCAGGACTCCCTCAGTTGCCATCGAGGATAAAAAGATGGGGTTTATATCATATTGCATGAGTTTATCCCACTACATCATGTCATCTTGCTTAAGCCGTTACTCTATTCTTTTGAACTTAATACTCTAGATGCATGCTGGATAGCGGTCGATGTGTGGAGTAATAGTAGTAGATGCAGGCAGGAGTCGGTCTACTTGTCACGGACGTGATGCCTATATACATGATCATGCCTAGATATTCTCATAATTATTCGATTTTCTATCAATTGCTCGACAGTAATTTGTTCACCCACCATAATACTTATGCTATCTTGAGAGAAGCCACTAGTGAAACCTATGGGCCCCTGGTCTATTTTCCATCATACAAGTTTCCAATCTATTTTATTTTGCAATCTTTACTTTCAATCTATATCATAAAAATACAAAAAATACTTATCTTATTATTATCATCTCTAACAGATGTCACTCTTGCAAGTGGCCGTGAAGGGATTGACAACCCCTTTATCACGTTGGTGGTGAGGTTCTTATTTGTTTGTGTAGGTACGTGGTGACTCGCGCGTGATCTCCTACTGGATTGATACCTTGGTTCTCAAAAACTGAGGGAAATACTTACGCTACTTCACTACACTACCCTTTCCTCTTGATGGGAAAACCAACGCAGTGCTCAAGAGGTAGCAGCCCGACACATCACCTCACCCCCATTGTTGTACGACTCTGCAGAGCTACTATTGAGTGCCAAGGGTGATACCTCATAACACACTCCTAATGATAACTCTCTAGTGTAGCTATTCGGTCATGGTCATCGAGGGTGATTCCTCCTTCACCACTCCCGATACTACTCTGTCGTGCAACCCCTTAAGTGTGAACCTCGAGGGTGATTCCTCCTACGTTCAACTTGATGATTACATCTAGTGGAATCCATCGAGGGTGATTCCTTGGGTTTACCCCCTTGATGTTTTGAACACGCGATTACCTTGACTTTACATTCAGACCTTTGTTAAAGTTGGGCGGGCCAAGTGAGCACCCGCGAGAGATACCTGTGAAAGTCAGACGGGCCCAGTGAGCACGCATGAGAGATACCTATGAAAGTCGGGCGGGCCCCGTGATCACCCACGAGATGTTATGGTGGCAGCTGATTGTTTAGCATCACCTAGGAGGGGGTGGTAGCTCCGGACTTGTCCCAACAGTTGTCACTTGTTTTAATTATTAATGCATTAACAGGTTTGTATATTTGTTCTGAGTTGGACACTAGCCTATACACACTAACCACCACGTGGGAATAGTTATGGGCACTCGGCGTCGTAGTATCAGCCGAAGCTTTGTGTCCAGTTCAACATTGTGGCACGGTCGGATCGTGCCAACCATCTGAGGTGGTGCTGGTATCCACCCTGCACACAACGACCCAGAGTGCAATGGGTGATGGGCCCAAGACCCCGGAGTGCTTAGGATGTAGACCGGCGGGGACCTCTCTGCTGAGCCTAGGTAGGGTTGCGATGTGTTGATCTTCCCAGGCCAGGCATTGACCTAGGAAAGTGTGTCCGGCCAGAGTAATCAAACATGTTGGGTAATGTGGTCCACCCCTTCAGGGAAGATTATCTATTCAAATAGTCGTGTCCACGGTAACGGACGTTCATACTTGTATCCTGATCTATTACAACTAGAAATGGATACTTGAGATATGTGATGGATACGTGGTTCTGGGATTGCTTTCTCGCAGGGAGTCAAGGAATGATCTCTGGGCGTTATTACTACAACATGCTTGTTAATTATAAAATGCTATTGTTTACTCTTCTGAATGCTGCAAGATGCTTGAAGATGCTAGTCTTCGATAGGCTAGGCTTTCCCCTCTCTTCTGGAATTCTGCAGTTTGGTCCATAGATACAACCCATTCCTTTGATACTGATGCGTACTTAGTTTAGATCTGATATAAGTCTTGCGAGTACTTTGGATGAGTACTCACGGTTGCTTTGCTGCCTCTTTTTCCCCTATACCCGATTGCTGTGATCAGATGGTGGATCCGAGGAGCCAGATACTGCCCCCGTCTACTACCACTACTATCTGGACGGTGCCTACTACTACATTGAGACCGCCGACGACCATGAGTAGTTATGAGGTCCCAGGCAGGAGGCCTTGCCTCTTCGATCGTTTTTGTTTTTGTGCTTGCCTTCTTAAGGAATTCTTGTTAAATTTATGTCTGTACTTAGATATTGTTTTTTCCTCTAATCTTGTGCTTTTGAGCTTCTATTCAAGCCCTCAAGGCCCTGCCTTGTAATGTGAAGTTTGTATTATTTTATTTGTGTCTATAGTTGTGTTGTGATATCTTCCCGTGAGTCCCTGATCATGATCATACACATTTGCATGTATGATTAGTGTACGGTCGAATCGAGGGTGTCACAAAGGGTTTGACCATGACGGTTTCCTATTGCTGTGTATGCCATGTTAGACCAATTAAAGTTTGAGCGCCTTGCCTCGAAGTTGGGGAACCGACATCATACACATTGAACCTGGCTTGGGGTCGGGTACGGTGTTCGGTTTGTAATGTAGTTGGTGCCCCATCAAAGTTGTGCATTGGGGATTTGAACACATCACACACCACACATACATATTTTCGGGCCTCTTGCAGTGTATAGGGGGGTCTTCTGATCGACCACGTCTCCCTTGTGTGGTTTCTTGTGATGACATGCATATCTTTGGGATCCCTCAGTGTATATATATCATCCCTTTGACCGATAATGTGGGGTACGTGTTGTCCATGAATGGATTCCTCCTAGTTCGTGTTAGGTCCAGTCACCGTCACATGTTTGTTCAAGCAAAGTTTGAGCTTATGCGTTGTCAGGATTCCCTCCACACGCTCGGATTGGTGGGTTGAACCGACACCGTACCCTGCGTACCTCGTCCTTAATTACCTGGCTTTCATGGCGGTTGATGCGGCTTGAACTACGTTGGTATTTCCCCAAAGAGGAAGGGATGATGTAGCATAGCTACGGTAGGTATTTCCCTTAGTTATGAAACCGAGGTATCAATCTAGTAGGAGAACCAAGCAACACTATGTAAACGGTACCTGCACACAAAGAACAAATACTTGCAACCCGATGCGTATAAGGGGTTGTCAATCCCTTCTTCTGGTAACAACGCCAGAAATTGCCAAGTTGACGGGATAAAATTGTGATAGATTGGATAAATAGATCGCGAAATAAAAGATGCAAATAAAAAGTGCAACAAGGTATTTTTCGGTTTTTGGAATAATAGATCTCAAAATAAAAGCGAATAAAAATAGATCTGAAAGCAAATATGATAAAGAAAAGACCCAGGGGTCGTAGCTTTCACTAGTGGCTTCTCTCGAGAAAAATAGTATTCGGCAGGTAAACAAATTTCCATTGGGCAATTGATAGAACTTCAAATAATTATGACGATATCCAGGCAATGATCATTATATAGACATCACGTCTAAGATTAGTAGACCGACTCCTGCCTGCATCTACTACTATTACTCCATACATCGACCACTATCCAGCATGCATCTAGTGTATTAAGTTCATAGAGAAACCGAGTAATGCAATAAGAACGATGACATGATGTAGACAAGATCTATTCATGTAGGAATAGACGCCATCTTGTTATCCATAATATCAACGATGCATACGTGTCATGTCCCCTTCTGTCACTAGGATTGAGCATTGTAAGATCAAACCCACTACAAAGCACCTCTTCCCATGGAAAGAAAAATCAATCTAGTTGGCCTACCTAAATCGAAGATTCGAAGAAGAAATGCGAGGCTATAAGCAATCATGGATAAAATAGATCTGATCATAAACTCAAAGTTCATCGGCTCCCAGCAAACACACCGCAAAAAGAATTACATCAAATAGATCTCCAAGAGACCATTGTATTGAGAATCAAAAGAGAGAGAGGAAGCCATCTAGATACTAACTACGGACCCAAAGGTCTATAATGAACTACTAACGCATCACCGGAGAGGCACCAATGAGGATGATGAACCCCTCCGTGATGGTGTCTAGATTGGATTGTTTCTAGAACTTGTGGCGGCTAGAATTGTGTTTCGTCGACTCCCCTAGGGTTTTTGGATTTTCGGGGTATTTATGGAGCAAAGAGGCGGTGCGGGAGGCGGCCGAGGTGGGCACAACCCACCAGGGTGCGCCTAGGCCCCCAGGCGCGCCTAGGTAGGCTATGCTCCCCTCGGAGTCCCCCTCTGGTACATCCTTGGCCCATCGTGTGTCTTCTGGTCCAGAGAAAATCTCCAAAAAGTTTCACTGTGTTTGGACTCCATTTGGTGTTGATTTTTGGCGAAGTAAAAAAACAAGCAAAAAACAGCAAGTGGCACTGGGCACTATGTCAATAGGGTAGTCCCAAAAAATGATATAAAGTTGCTATAAAATGATTGTAAAACACGCAAGAATGATAATAACATCATGGAACAATAAAATATTATAGATACATTGGAGACGTATCAGTGGTTTTTTGTGTCGGGAGGCAGGCGGCACATATAAATTGTACATTATTCGATATTGAAAACACACATCACCCCTTCCAACATACATCATTTTGGGCTGCATGTAGGCGGTGTTGGTTTTGTGGTCCCTCTCATGAAATTTCTGATGATGGTTCAATCTATTGGCCCAATCAATATATATATATAGATAATCCATTTTTTATCGACAACAACGGTTGTCATTTGACCAAGAGATAGATTCACTTGTGCGTCTTATGGTAGGTCATGGCGACATGCATGTATCACCAAAGTATTAGTATATCCATCCGCCCCGCGGACATGAAGTGGGAGGTGGGTCAAGCACCCTAGCTAGGTAGCTACGACATTATGTCATTATAGATATATCCAAGGGTGCTTTCGGGTTTGCGAGGTAGGTGCCACCAAAGTTGTGCATTGTGTATTTAAAGTTTTAAACATCACACCCTATATTCCTACATATATTTGGCCACTTTGAGGTGGTTCTTGAGTTCTAGCCCCTCTGATCGATCTTCGACGACGCGCCCAACTATGGGCCTGAGCGGTCAAAGTTGTGCATTGGAATTTCGAACATCACAGACCATCCTTTTCATTCATAAATATTTGGGCCACATGCTGGTTTGGTTGTCTTCTGAGCCTCTCTGACTTTTTTTTGCTGCGAAGACTTGGATGGTGCTCAATGGACACGGGTGTACTGGCTTAACCGTGTGTGATGCAAGTGTGTTATGAAATCACCACGACTGCGCAAGCATGATCAAGGGTGTAGGTAGTGGATTAAATGTGTGCGATGCAAGTGCGTTGTCAAATCACCACGACTACGCAAGCGCGAGCAGGGGTGGAGGTAGTGGCTTAACCGTGTGTGATGCAAGTGCGCTGTGAGTCACCATGACTGCGCAAGCACGAGCAAAGGTGGAGGTAGTGGCATAACCATGTGCAATGCAAGTGTGTTGTGAAATCACCACGACCGAGCAAGCACAAGCAAGGGTGGAAGTACTGGCTTAACCATGTGCATGCTAGTGCACTATCCAATCACCACCTGCCCAAGCTAAAGGTGGGTTGTTTATTTAGGATGAATTCCACGTCTGCATCTGAAAATTAGGACGAACCCTCTGCGATAGATCATCTAGCTAGAAAACTAAAAACAAACTACCCGTCTTGAGCACTACAAAAAAAAGACACATCCGTGACATTTTAGGACGAATGAAAAAATTTTCTGTCATACTTATGACACTTCTATGACAATAATTGTAACAAAACCCGGTATCATCATAGATCTGGTGGGGTCCTAATTCTATGACAAAAAATCATGACAGAAAATGGGCTTTTCATCCTGGGCGGGCCGGAGACGCAGCTGCATGACATTCTTTGGGCCGTCCATGACGGAAAAAGCCGTGGTAGAAGCGAGGGAACGGAAAATATCGGGGAGTTCCCGGTTACGGTGGGTGGTCGGGGCCGAGCGATGCGCATTTCTCTCGTACATGTACGCGTGTGGGTGCAAGGCATTGGGCTCTAACTAAACCCGAGCGATTGCACTCCAGGCTACACGTTACACTGAACCCGAGCGATCGATTGATCCCTTGGTGTTAACTAAAGCCGAGTGATTCCTTCGCTACTGTTGCTAACCGAAGCCGATCGATGCTGCCTCTGGATGAACAGTGAGCGTTGCTGGGGGGTTTGGATGAACAGTTCCCGGTGGGGGGTTGGATGAACAGGACCTCGTGGTAGTAGAGGCCATTGACGCTGGATGAACAGTACCCCGATCGATCGAGCCGGTGGATGAACAGGACCCCGTGGAGGGCTGGTTGAACAGTAGCCGATGGAGGGCTGGATGAATAGTAGCCTATGGAGGGGTGGTTGAATAGGACCCCGTGGAGAGGGCTGGTTGAACAGTAGCCGGTGGAGGCTGGATGAACAGGAGCCCATGGATGAACAGTCGCAGGTGGAGGCTGAAGGAGGTCAACCGTGGATGAACAGTAGCCCGTGGAGGTTGGAGGAGCTCGACGGTGGAGATGAACAGTATTCCATGGAGTCCCATTTTGCGGTACGCCACACCCCTCCCGATGAACAGGACCCCTGTTTCGACCGTATTGCTCCAACACAAGTCTGTTTGCTTTGTTTTGCGGTACGCCACACCCCTCCCGATCAACAGGACCCCGTTTCGACCGTAGGAGGTCCAAGAGAAGTCCGTTTCCTCCGTTTTGTGGTACGCCAGACCCCTCCCGATGAACAGGATCCCGTTTCCACCATGGCCGGTCGAACACAAGGTCGTTTCTTCCGTTCTGCGGTACGCCATGCCTCGTTTCTATCGCTTGTTCTGTCGGTTGGCTCCCGATGAACACGACGACGCATTCCATTCCGACCCAGCCAGTTGGCTCCCCATGATCACGACGACAACGCAGTTTCTCGATTCTGAGCCAGCCATGTACACGAGCCCTGGCCGTACGTATGCGCGAGTAGGCGTTCATGACCCCGCGGATATGCACATACGTGGCCGTATTTACTTTCTTTCACCCTGGCCACTGTACGTACGTGTACATGCTACGTGCGCGCATCTACTACCACACATGCTACGTGCGCGCATCTACTACCACCCTGGCCACTTTACGTACGTGTGCATGCTA